>NC_080671.1:237013928-237083928 GCF_030247195.1 Topomyia yanbarensis | reverse complement strand
CATACACACACACATACATACATACACACACACAGACATTTGCCGATCTCGACGAACTGAATCGAATGGTGTATGACACTCTGCCCTCCGGGCCTCTGTTAAAAAGTCGATTTCTACAGTGATTGCATAGCCTTTCTTTATATGAGAAAGGCAAAAATTTAAAGAAGATTACCACTAAACACACAATAATTTTTTTCCACGTTTTCCTCGAATTTTCAACTTTGAGTTTCCAATTGCCTTTGACAGAAAGCTACGAATATTCAAATAATGTGTGTACGAAAGGTGTGAGCGTTGGGAAGAAATGCTAGTGCAGATGACAACATACAATCATGTTTTAGTAATTTGACGAGGAACAAGTTAGTTAGAATTGCATTATCGACCAGAACAGACGTCTCTTTAGGATAGCTCATAAGTTCATGTAATGATTAATTAACAAATAAATCTCTTTTTTTACCGCTCGGGAAGCGACTGTTATATATATATATATATATATATATATATATATATATTATATAATATATATATATATATATATATATATATATATATATATATATATATATATATATATATATATATATATATATATATATATATATATAGGTCGTACCAGAAGAAGATTATTAAATATTGTTGGATCAGGAATCAAGCTAATCTCTGGCATTCTCGACGAAAACAACCAGGTACAGATAAATAAAGAGATAAACGAACTTAAACGACCAAACAACAAATTAGTCAGAGAAAACAATGTACAGATTGAGATAAGTAAACAATTACAAAGTAGGGTTAACCAAATGTTAAACTCCATAAACCAACAACAGGCAATAATTGAGAATCGGCTCACATTAACGAGACAAAACAGACTCAGAAATCAATTCGTAAGCCAGAATCTTACAGCCTTTAGATAGGTTTTCAAGATTACCCACCACCTAGAATTAGTAAAATCGCATTTTGACACAATTTTTGAAACTATCCAACTAGTTAAATTGAATGTAATTTCAAAAAACTTCCTCGAAGCAGACGAGATACAGTTTGATGCGGATAGATTAGAAGAACAGAACATAACTTTACTTAGTGCAGATCAAGCCTACGAATACCTCGGTATTAAAGTCTTATATAGAAACTCAAAAATTTATTTCATTATCTTAGTTCTACAAATAGAACCACAGATTTTTAGTTATAATCTATTAAAAGCTTTGCCGATAGAAGGAAAAGACTTGAAACTACCAGCAGCAACAGCAATAATCCATCCTGACGCGACCTACTTCATCAGCAACCCATGCCAATTCATCGATCAAGATATCCTGTGCGACTTGAAGGATTTAATCAAGTTCTCTAATGACGAATGTTTCTCGAAAATCTTGAATGGGCTCTCAGGTAAATGCGATTTCATGGAACCTTCCTACTACAATAAAGTCAAACGGATCACGAACAACCATGTTGTCGCAAAGAACGCAAAGACGTTCCACTTAACATCTAATTGTCATCTATCCGATAGAGAACTGTCGGAAACAATGCTGGTCTACTTCACCAACTGTACCATTCGAATCAACAATCAGAGTTTCAGTAATCTAGAGTACCATTCCAGTCCACGACCGTTAGTTGTACCATTTGACGGATTAAAAATCGCGGAGAAAAGCTTTGAACCCGCTATATCTCTGGAAAAACTACACGAACTGAATGTGGAAAATCGCCAACACCTAGAAGAGCTTGAAACATCAAACTCTCTCACTTACGCATAAGCTGGTGCAATATCTTTTAATATCTTTTTATGGTCGATACTGGTAGCGTACAACATAACTAAAGCCAGAAGAACGAGACCAAGATATTTCTGTACAACGACAAACAGAAAAGACCCTCACGGAAACCACACCGTTAAACAAGCCATAAGTAGAAAAGACGATCAAGGAAACCACAATGATAAGGAACTCACCACGATCGAATCGGGACGATTCGAACTTGGAGAAGGAGCAGTTAACAAACCATCAACATGAGAAAGCTAAAGTCGCCACCGATAGCTACCGAGAAACGAGATAAGGCGAACGAACGGATGTGGACGGCGAACGTGCAGACAAACAATACGTGTTCAACCATTACCATGAGGAAACCAACGCACAGTGATCACTTTCCATACAAAAGTCGGACAAAACCTCAAAAGTGGCCCGAATTTGATGAAAACTTAACATTAGAGTAATTTTGTGACGCTAAATTCATATTTGATGTTTATTTTTTGTTTTTTAAATCCTCAAAATTTTGGCACAGGGTGGTTCAAAAATTCAACATTTACGAATTTGAAGTGCACTATTTCCGAAAATTCGTTTTCAAAAAATTAGGTTCGGTGAATTTTTTAGCAGAATACAAATTTTTTCAATTGTTGATAATTATAAGACACATGTATAAATTATATTGCGAACCCTCATCTATATATATATATATATATATATATATATATATATATATATATATATATATATATATATATATATATATATATATATATATATATATATATATATATATATATATATATATATATATATATATATATATATATATATATATATATATATATATATATATATATATATATATATATATATATATATATATATATATATATATATATATATATATATATATATATATATATATATATATATATATATATATAAGAACTGGAGTTCTGAAGTTTTTAAAAACTAAAACTAAATAAAACACTACCGTTGGGATGTAAAACAAGAATGCCTGGTATCATTTATTTCCCTGCTATTTAAACACTTTCTACTTATCCTAGCCCTACGCTATCACATCCTATCCTACTGCGTCTTGTTCGTTGATTGTCCGTTGGTCCGTTGTCTCCATCCTTTCGCTTTGTATCAGTGGCGACGTTGGTTTCCTCATGGTAATGGTTGAACACGTGTTGGTTGTCTGCACGTTCGCCGTCCACATCCGTTCGCTTGCCTTATCTCGTTTCTCGGTATCGACCATAAAAAGATATTAAAAGATATTGCACCAGCTGATGCGTAAGTGAGAGAGTTTGATGTTTCGAGCTCTTCTAGGTGTTGGCGATTTTCCACATTCAGTTCGTGTAGTTTTTCCAGAGATATAGCGGGTTCAAAGCTTTTCTCCGCGATTTTTAATCCGTCAAATGGTACAACTAACGGTCGTGGACTGGAATGGTACTCTAGATTAATGAAACTCTGATTGTTGATTCGAATGGTACAGTTGGTGAAGTAGATCAGCATTGTTTCCGACAGTTCTCTATCGGATAGATGACAATTAGATGTTAAGTGGAACGTCTTTGCGTTCTTTGCGACAACATGGTTGTTCGTGATCCATTTGACTTCATTGTAGTAGGAAGGTTCCACGAAAACGCATTTACCTGAGAGCCCATTCAAGATTTTCGAGAAAAACATTCGTCATTGGAGAACTTGATTAAATCCTTCAAGTCGCACAGGATATCTTGTTCGATGAATTGGCATGGGTTGCTGATGAAGTAGGTCGCGTCAGGATGGATTATTGCTGTTGCTGCTGGTAGTTTCAAGTCTTTTCCTTCTATCGGCAAAGCTTTTAATAAATAAATAAACTTTATAACTAAAAACCTGTGGTTCTATTTGTGGAACTAAGATAATGAAATAAATTTTTGAGTTTCTATATAAGACTTTAATACCGAGGTATTCGTAGGCTTGATCTGCACTAAGTAAAGTTATGTTCTGTTCTTCTAATCTATCCGTAACAAACTGTTCGAGAGCACCGTCGATACAACACTACAACCCTGTATCGTATGCAATTTTACCCCAATGTTGGGAAATGGTCCCTTATCTTCCTTCGATAGCGTAGAGCAGGTGGAGGACAAGTTCCCAACGAAATAACTAAAGCCGTAATCGTAGGTTGCGGACTATCCAACGATGTGATTAGTCTCACTTGATTCGGAGTGAGAGAATTGTTTGTATCTCTCCTTCTCATTACCAAAGTCTCCTTGTAATACTTGTAAGCTAGTTATTTGTGTGCATAGGTTGTGAGATCAAATCAATGCCAAAGAATCAATGGTGTTGGTATAACGGGTAAAATTGCATACGATACAGGGTTGTAGTGTTGTATCGACGGTGCTCTCGAACACAAACTGTATCTCGTCTGCTTCGAAGAAGTTTTTTGAAATTACATTCAATTTAGCTAGTTGGATAGTTTCAAAAATTGTGTCAAAATGTGATTTTACTAATTCTAGGTGGTGGGTAATCTTGAAAACCTGTCTAAAGGCTGTAAGATTCTGGCTTACGAATTGATTTCTGAGTCTGTTTTGTCTCGTTAATGTGAGCCGATTCTCAATTATTGCCTGTTGTTGGTTTATGGAGTTTAACATTTGGTTAACTCTACTTTGTAATTGTTTACTTATCTCAATCTGTACATTGTTTTCTCTGACTAATTTGTTGTTTGCTCGTTTAAGTTCGTTTATCTCTTTATTTATCTGTACTTGGTCGTTTTCGTCGAGAATGCCTGAGATTAGCTTGATTCCTGATCCAACAATATTTAATAATCTTCTTCTAGTACGACCTCTAGGATAAAGGTTTCGAAACTGATTTTCTACGGATTTGTATTTGTCCTTTAGTATGTCTGTTACGTCGTCGAAGTGTGGTAATGTTGTCAGTTCGTCACTAATATTGTCCAGTATTGTTCTGTAGTTGTCCAAGTCTATCTCGTGGTAAAGTTTGTGATGTCCGGTTTTGATTAAACAATTTTCAGTCTGTAGTGTCAGGAGTCCGGGATTTTGGGATAAATCCTGGATTTGGATTGCTTGTGGATAGCATGTGGCAATTTGGGTTGTGAAAAGGAGAATAGAGGTACTTGCTGTCATCATCCTGTGAATAGAGAATAATATCGTGTTTAGTTTTATTTTATTTTGATATTTTCATTGTGTATCTCGCGGTTATCGTGATCTATATATGTTCTACTCTTATCTTCGCAAATAATAAGAGGGAGATACTGTTCTTTGGATTTGTTTTTTACGTCTTGTACTTTATTGTACACACTGTCATCAGGGTGAAGTGTTGCGGGTTCTTCACTTTTCTAGTTATGGTACTCTAAATTTTTATTTTTTGTTTTTGTTATTTGTAGGGCGACTTCATCATAGAATTTATTTCTATTTTCTAGTATTTTGAGTATATCGAGTGGATGCTCCTCTCCATCCCTAAGTGCGTAGAAAATTTCCTGAGGTTTAATTTTCGTAGCAGACCGGATTGGTGTTGTTGTAAAGAGTGTAAGCAATTCTGAAAATTTCCTTATCTGTTAAGTCTGTGTAGGATGGTTTTATGCAACGAAAGATTTCAGCTAGTGTTGAGTGCAATCTTTCTACAGTTCCATTGCTTTTGCCATGGTTGGGTGGAGTGAAGTGCGTTTCGATATTCAGATTCGCCATAACTGCTCTGATTTCGATTGACTTGAAGGCCGGTTCGTTATCAGATACAATTAAATTTGGGGTACCATATAAAGAAAAGTATTTTGTGAGTCCCTTTTGAAGTAGAATACTTCTATCGTTTCAATATGGGGTCCCGTTTCAAAAATTTCAGTTGAGAAATTTTCCCAGGTGTGAAATGCGAATATCTTCCGTTCTACTGATCGAAATCGCAATATTTTTGCACTATCTGATCGGAAATTCGTGCACGTATTTCGTATTAAATTTCGAAATTAGTGCGACTACTGTAAATAAACCAAAACAAGGATTTTTAGAATATTCTTCGAAAACAGCGAGGAAAATGCGCAATTTGCATGCATATCTCACGCAGAGCCAAAAAGGAGCATGTAAGCGTTTCATTACATACGGGAATGTTATATATATATATAGGCACGCGAGCTTGATTTGAATCAGTGGGTGCTCGCTTACCACACGAGCAACATGCTCGTCCGGACGGTACAATGAGCGGTATCATGTTTGCGTTCTCATAAGTTCATGTAATGATTAATTAACAAATAAATCTCTTTTTTTACCGCTCGGGAAGCGACTGTTATATATATATATATATATATATATATATATATATATATATATATATATATATATATATATATATATATATATATATATATATATATATATATATATATATATATATATATATATATATATATATATATATATATATATATATATATATATATATATATATATATATATATATATATATATATATATATATATATATATATATATGGGGCATTCCACGCAAAATTTTCCACAATTTTTTTTTGCCGAGATCAATTTTTTTCTCGGTTTAGTAGTCAAAAATATTCGACACGTATTTTTTTATTTCAACTTAGTAGGCGAGACTTTCGAGATTTTTTGTGTTGAATTTCACCATTTGAACAAAACCTAGTTTTTTCAATCGCTCGTACTGTCAAAGGTAAAGAAGGTACCCACAAGTACCCAAAACATGAAATGTGCGCCTTCCGGTTCCGGAGTTACGGGTTGAAGAGTGCGGTCACACAGCAAATTCCCATATAAACTGGTACTACCATGATGTTCAAATGATGTAAAACATATCAAAATTGATGTAACATTACTCTAGTTTGCGGGTCTGGATCACTAATGATCAATCAAAGCAGCTTTGACCACATTGGCCACCTATGACGGTTCATGACGCCCCCGGGGAAGCCGCCAAGTTCCTAAGCTAATATCACACTCATTCCCCAACGAATTCTCTACCGATTTTTACAAACTTGATTTCAAATGAAAGATACAGTAATACCATTGACTGCTGCTGAATTTCATTCGGTTCTAACTCTTGCTTCCGGAGTTACAGGGGTGTTAGTAAGGATACACTGGAATTTCCCATGTAAATCGGTACAATCGTAATACCTCAGAGGCTAAAAAATATTGAAATGGTCACCAAATTACTTCTAATCGCAGATCTAGATCACTGATTGCCAATCAAACATTCTTTGAATATATTGTCCACTATCGACGATTCCGGAATTCCGGGCACATTCCACAATTAAAGTCACATCGGTTCTTCGGTGATGACTGAACCGATTTTCTCAAACCAAGTCTCAAATGGAAGGCAAAATATGCAGTTGAGTATTGCGTCGCCGCCCCTCCCTCCCGCCTTGCCCTTACACCACCCTCCTTCATCACTCCTCTCTCCTTAGACCACCCTCACGCCCGCATTTTCTTCATCCACCCGTATACCGAAATAAGATGCAGGATTTCTGACGCATCCTCCACTCCCACTCTACTAACCCCACATTCCCTCCACTTTCAAACCCATTCCACCGACATTTCAAAATATAATCACATGAAGATAACATTGAACTCATGCTGATTAAGCTAATTAAATATTATTCTTTTACCTTTCTCATATAGAAAGGTTATGCAATTGCTCCAAAAACCGATTTTCTAACCGAGGGCCGGAGACTGAGTGCATATCTCACGCAGAGCCAAAAAGGAGCATATAAGCGTTTCATTACATACGGGAATGTTATATATATATATATATAGGCACGCGAGCTTGATTTGAATCAGTGGGTGCTCGCTTACCACACGAGCAACATGCTCGTCCGGACGGTACAATGAGCGGTATCATGTTTGCGTTCTCATAAGTTCATGTAATGATTAATTAACAAATAAATCTCTTTTTTTACCGCTCGGGAAGCGACTGTTATATATATATATATATATATATATATATATATATATATATATATATATATATATATATATATATATATATATATATATATATATATATATATATATATATATATATATATATATATATATATATATATATATATATATATATATATATATATATATATATATATATATATATATATATATATATATATATATATATATATATATATATATATATATATATATATATGGGGCATTCCACGCAAAATTTTCCACAAATTTTTTTTTGCCCAGATCAATTTTTTTCTCGGTTTAGTAGTCAAAAATATTCGACACGTATTTTTTTATTTCAACATAGTAGGCGAGACTTTCGAGATTTTTTGTGTTGAATTTCACCATTTGAACAAAACCTAGTTTTTTCAATCGCTCGTACTGTCAAAGGTAAAGAAGGTACCCACAAGTACCCAAAACATGAAATGTGCGCCTTCCGGTTCCGGAGTTACGGGTTGAAGAGTGCGGTCACACAGCAAATTCCCATATAAACTGGTACTACCATGATGTTCAAATGATGTAAAACATATCAAAATTGATGTAACATTACTCTAGTTTGCGGGTCTGGATCACTAATGGTCAATCAAAGCAGCTTTGACCACATTGGCCACCTATGACGGTTCATGACGCCCCCGGGGAAGCCGCCAAGTTCCTAAGCTAATATCACACTCATTCCCCAACGAATTCTCTACCGATTTTTACAAACTTGATTTCAAATGAAAGATACCATTGACTGCTGCTGAATTTCATTCGGTTCTAACTCTTGCTTCCGGAGTTACAGGGGTGTTAGTAAGGATACACTGGAATTTCCCATGTAAATCGGTACAATCGTAATACCTCAGAGGCTAAAAACTATTGAAATGGTCACCAAATTACTTCTAATCGCAGATCTAGATCACTGATTGCCAATCAAACATTCTTTGAATATATTGTCCACTATCGACGATTCCGGAATTCCGGGCACATTCCACAATTAAAGTCACATCGGTTCTTCGGTGATGACTGAACCGATTTTCTCAAACCAAGTCTCAAATGGAAGGCAAAATATGCAGTTGAGTATTGCGTCGCCGCCCCTCCCTCCCGCCTTGCCCTTACACCACCCTCCTTCATCACTCCTCTCTCCTTAGACCACCCTCACGCCCGCATTTTCTTCATCCACCCGTATACCGAAATAAGATGCAGGATTTCTGACGCATCCTCCACTCCCACTCTCCTAACCCCACATTCCCTCCACTTTCAAACCCATTCCACCGACATTTCAAAATATAATCACATGAAGATAACATTGAACTCATGCTGATTAAGCTAATTAAATATTATTCTTTTACCTTTCTCATATAGAAAGGTTATGCAATTGCTCCAAAAACCGATTTTCTAACCGAGGGCCGGAGGACCGAGTCTCATATAACATTCGACTCAGTTCGTCGAGATCGCAAAATATCTGTGTGTATGTATGTGTGTATGTATGTATGTATGTATGTATGTATGTATGTATGTATGTATGTATGTATGTATGTATGTATGTATGTATGTATGTATGTATGTATGTATGTATGTATGTGTGAATGTATTGTATGTATGTATGTATGTATGTATGTATGTATGTATGTATGTATGTATGTATGTATGTATGTATGTATGTATGTATGTATGTATGTATGTATGTATGTATGTATGTATGTATGTATGTATGTATGTATGTATGTATGTATGTATGTATGTATGTATGTATGTATGTATGTATGTATGTATGTATGTTTTTTTTTTTTTTTTTTTGAGAGCAGTAAAAAAATTTTCAGAAAAACCCTGAGTGAGGAAAAATGTACAAAAACCCCATTGTCAGGGAACGGGTTTGGGCTGCCATCACCCGACCCGCTAAAAACCACTGCTCTTGTCCAGAATATAAATATAAAAATATTATTTTAATATTTATATTTGACAATATAATAATAGAAAATTTTTTAATAAATAATGAAATAAATATTTTTACAAATTTTAATATATTTTTTTCCGAAGATATTTTATCTTTAAATAAAATATATAATTTTCCAACTAATATAATTACACTATTAATAATTAATTATCTTTTTTTAACTCTTCTTGTAACAGTAAAAATTACAAAAAAAAATTATGGTCCTTTACGACCAATAAATTAATGAATAAACCTTTACGAAAATCTCATCCCTTAATTAAAATTATAAATAATTCATTAATTGATTTACCTACACCAATTAATATTTCTGCATTATGAAATTTTGGATCTTTATTAGGATTATGTTTAATTATTCAAATCTTAACTGGTTTATTTTTAGCAATACATTATACTGCAGATATTGAAACAGCTTTTAATAGAGTTAATCATATTTATCGAGATGTTAATAATGGATGATTCTTACGAATTTGCCATGCTAATGGAGCATCCTTTTTTTTTGCTTGTTTATTTATTCATGTAGGACGAGGAATTTACTATAATTCATATATTTTTATTCCCACTTGAATAATTGGAGTAATTATTTTATTTATAGTAATAGCTACAGGATTTCTTGGATATGTTTTACCTTGAGGTCAAATATCTTTTTGAGGAGCTACAGTTATTACTAATTTATTATCTGCTATCCCATATTTAGGAAATGATCTTGTTCAATGAATTTGAGGAGGATTTGCTGTTGATAATGCTACTTTAACTCGATTTTTTACTTTTCATTTTATTTTACCCTTTATTATTTTTACATCAAACTGGATCTAATAACCCTTTAGGATTAAATAGTAATATTGATAAAATTCCTTTTCATCCATATTTTGTATACAAAGATTTAATTGGATTTATTATATTTATTTGAATTTTAATAACTTTTATTTGAAAATTTAATTATTTATTAATAGATCCTGAAAATTTTATTCCTGCAAATCCTTTAGTTACTCCTGTTCACATTCAACCAGAATGATATTTTTTATTTGCATATGCTATTTTACGATCAATTCCTAATAAATTAGAAGGTGTAATTGGATTGGTAATTTCTATTGCTATTTTATTTATTCTCCCATTTATTCACTTAAATAAATTTCGAGGATTTCAATTTTATCCATTAAATCAAATTTTATTTTGAAATTTAGTTATTATTTTTTCTTTATTAACCTGAATTGGAGCTCGACCTGTAGAAACTCCATATGTACTTACAGGACAAATTTTAACTGTATTATATTTTTCTTATTTTATTCTTAATCAATTGTTATCAAAATATTGAGACAATAAATTAAACTAATTAATAAACTTTTATAGTATATGTCTTGAAAACATAAAAAAGAAGTACAATCTTCTATTAATTTTTTTTTATTACTAAAAATCATTCATTATATTATAAAAAATATAATAAAAATTTTAATACCAATAAAAAAAATAAATAATTCAAAGATATAGGTAAAAATCTTTTTCAAGCTAAATATATTAATTTATCATAACGAAATCGAGATAATGTCCCTCGAACTCAAATAAATATAAAAGCAATAACTGTAAGTTTTAAAAAAAAAAATCTATAAATATCACTTCCTAAAAAAATTACACAAAATAATATTCTCATAAATAAAATTTTTGAATATTCTGCTAAAAAAATTAATGCAAATCCTCCTCTTCTATATTCAACATTAAATCCTGAAACTAATTCAGATTCTCCCTCAGCAAAATCAAAAGGTGTTCGATTAGTTTCAGCTAAACATGATGCAAATCAAACTAATCTTAAAGGAAAACAAAATAAAATAAATCAACCATATTTTTGAAATTCAAAAAAAATAAAAAATTATAATTTCCAATTAAAAAAATAAAATTCAATAAAATTAAAGCTAATCTTACTTCATAAGAAATCGTTTGAGCAACTCTTCGTAATCCTCCTAATAAAGAATAATTTGAATTAGATGATCAACCTGCAATTATTACTGTATAAACTCCTAAACTAGTAATACAAAAAAAAATAATACTCCTAAATTAAATGAATATAATTTAATTAAATAAGGAATACATAATCAAATTAATAAAGATAAAAATAAAGAAAAAATAGGAGAAAAATAATAAAAAATATGATTAGATAATAATGGATAAGTTCTTTCTTTAGTAAATAATTTTACAGCATCACTAAATGGTTGTAACAATCCAATAAATCCTACTTTATTAGGCCCTTTCCGAATTTGAATATATCCTAAAACTTTTTGTTCTAATAAAGTTAAAAAAGCTACTCCTACTAATACACAAATTACTAATAATAATCTTCCAACTAAACTTAAATAATAATCTATAAAAAACACTACTATTTATAATTATATTTTAATTATATTTATAAATTCTAAATTTATTGCATTAATCTGCCAAAATAGTTTAACAATTATATTAATTTTATTCATAATAATAAAATTTATATTTTTTATTTTAGGTCCTTTCGTACTATAAAATAAAATTTTATTAAGGATAGAAACCAACCTGGCTTACACCGGTTTGAACTCAAATCATGTAAGAATTTAAAGGTCGAACAGACCTAAACTTTAAACTTCTACACCTAAAATTAACTCTTAATTCAACATCGAGGTTGCAATCTTTTTTATCGATATGAACTCTAAAAAAAAATTACACTGTTATCCCTAAGGTAACTTAAATTTTTATCAATATAATTGGATCAATTATTCATATATTAATGTAAATAAATTATAAAAGTTAATTAAATTTTAATACCACCCCAGTAAAATTTTTATATAAATTATAAATTTTATTATTCTTTTTAATTAATAAATAATAAAAATAAAGATCTATAGGGTCTTCTCGTCCTTTAATTTTATTTTAACTTTTTAATTAAAAAATAAAATTCTATAAAATTTTAAAAAGACAGTATATATCTCATTTAACCATTCATACAAGCTTTCAATTAAAAAACTATTGATTATGCTACCTTCGCACAGTCAAAATACTGCGGCCCTTCAAAAAATTCAGTGGGCAGGTTAGACTTTAAATTAAATTCAAAAAAACATGTTTTTGATAAACAGGTGAATATATTTAATTTGCCGAATTCCTTATTTAAACCTTTCATTTATAATAATTCATATAATAATTTATATACTAATTTTATCATAATTAATAAATTTTTTAAATTAAAATTTATATTTTAATAAATAATTTAATTTTATAAATAAATAATAATTTAAATAAAATAAATTATAATAAATTTATTAATGATAGCTATTTTTAAACTTACACTTATTATTAATTTAAATAAAATATAAAAATTTATTTTAAAGCTAATCCCTTAAAATATTAATTTTATTAAAAAAATACTTTAATTTAATTAAAATATTTTTTTAATAAATCTAAATTAAATTTATTTCTTAAAAAACTAGATATATTTTAAAACGATTAACATTTCATTTCTAATTATATATTAAAAATAATTATTCCACAGTAATTTTTATATATAATTAAATCTTTAAAATTCGAGAAAAATTTATATAATAATTAATTAATTTATAAACCCTGATACCCAAGGTACAATAAATTAAATCTTCTTTTAAAATAAAAATTTTTCAAATTATTTCAATTTTCTTTTACAATACAAATATACTATAATTAATAAATATTTTTTCTTTAAAAAATACTTAAACTTATATCAATAAAATTATTTTTATTAATAAATAAATAAAATAAAAAAAATTAATAAATAAAATTTATTCAATTTAAATTGAATTACACAAATTTCTTTTCAATGTAAATGAAATACTTTATTATTTAAGCTTTAAATTGTCATTCTAGATACACTTTCCAGTACATCTACTATGTTACAACTTATCTTATTTTAAAAATAAGAACGATGGGCGATATGTACATATTTTAGAGCTAAAATCATATAAATAATCTATTTTATATTACTATCAAATCCACTTTCAAATTTTTATTTCAAAAAATTATCCATTTTAAATAAATTTATTGAAATCCATTTCTACTTAAATATAAACTGCACCTTGATCTGACATTTTATTTTATTAAATATTTAGAAAATTATATCTTATAATATATTCTGATGACGACGATATACAAATTTTAAAAATTTAAGTAAGGTACATTGTGGATTATCAATTACAGAACAGAATCCTCTGAATAGCCTAAAATACCGCCAAATTTTTTAAATTTTAAGAATATAACTAATACTACTTTAATAATTTATATATATATATTTATTTTTTATAATAGGGTATCTAATCCTAGTTTATTTATAAAAGTTTAAAGCTTCAATTATTTTTATATTAATATTTTATAAATTTAAAAATTTCACCTTATAAATTTATATTAAAACTATTTAACTACAATTTAACTATTAACAAAAATTTTTATTTGTATTATTTGTATAACCGCGGTAGCTGGCACAAATTTTACCAATACTTTATATTATTACTAAAACAAAACTTATATTAAAATAAAATAATATATTATATATAATATATTAATTATAATTTATATATTATTAATTAAATAAATATCTTAAATAATTATATATATATATATATATATATATATATATATATATATATATATATATATATATATATATATATATATATATATATATATATATATATATATATATATATATATATATATATATATATATATATATATATATATATATATATATATATATATATTAATTTTAATTTAACAATAAAATAATTGATATTAAAAAATAATAGTGCATTCCTCCCTAAAATAGTATCTTACTATTTAACATAAATAATTAATCCCCTAAATTAATTTATTTATAACCAATAAATGACTTAACCCCCTAAATTAATTTTTTTTATTATTATATATAATATATTAATTATAATTTATATATTATTAATTAAATAAATATCTTAAATAATTATATATATATATATATATATATATATATATATATATATATATATATATATATATATATATATATATATATATATATATATATATATATATATATATATATATATATATATATATATATATATATATATATATATATATATATATATATATATGTTGAAGTAGATAAGCGAAGTGTCACTGTAGGCATCTAGTACGCTGTTATGTTGCTACCAAAAGTTAGGTTCATTTTCCGCTGTTCCGCATGTACAGTGTTGTACGGATCAGCTGTTTCCTAGGTAGTTGGTTTTTGAAACGAAGAAATAAAATTCAGTAGTTCTTGACCGTCGAACAGTGAACATCGCCTAAAGGAAAATTGGAATTAAAGTGCAGTGAAATAAAATCTTACCTTTTTGTGTGATCCAAACTGCTGTTAGTGCATTTAGTCCATCCCGCTGCCGTGGTATTTTCGCTTCCATCGTCGAGTAAGGAGATTTCTTTCGTCGTTGGTGAAACGTTACGCAAAAGTCACAACGTAGGGAAAATTGTGCGCGATCATATTTGGTGCCGTGACCAGGATCGCCATCTGCAAACGATCGGTTCCACCATCGTCGATTCGCTGGAAAACGCCATTGCGCTGCTGGAAAACACCCTGAACGTTCGCCAAATCGCCATTTGTAGACGCCGTCTATTCTTGCTGAATACCCGAAGACCGCCATCGCAAGTTCTGGATACAAGCTGTTGGGAAATATTCGTACAAGGCCTGATACCTTCAGGCAGAAGGTTAGTTTCTGTCCAATCCTTTTTTGGTGCTTTCTGGTGCGCTCTAGATACCCGTTTCTTTCTTCTGCATTGCATTTTTCTCGAGTTTTCGGCAACTTCGACTGTCGTGTCAAGAAGGACGATCTTGGTGAATCAGCTTCATTAGCAAAGAGGTAGGCAGCCAGGTTCTACGCTCAATTCATACGCCGGCCCCTGCGCCATTCTTCGGATTACTTTGCCGGCCCTTGCGCCGTATCCGGTGGGCTTGAGGTCCATCGCCTTACACATCCGACGCCATCTTGTTAACGTCGCCTGCGGCCATCGCTGTAATAACTTGAAGAGAACGCTTCCTTTCGTTCCGGAATTAAGCTGCTTACTGCACTTATCGTTCGATAGAAATCAAACTGCTGACGTCCATCACGTGCAGTGTAACCTGTTCCTGTTGTATTAAAAATCCAAGGCTTTTCTTGCCTTGGAAAAGGTGAGTACCTTTCCAAGTAGATTCATTTTATCCGTCGGGTCTACCGTGGTCTTTATTTCAACAGATCTACGTATTTTGCGGATCGCACCACCCACATTTATCATTGCCATTCAAGATGGCCGATGACCAGCGAATCTACCAGCTGACAACGAGGAGAAATACAGTGGTCGAGGCTTTGGGTCGGGCAGAGGCTTTTTTAGAGGACTATATTGCTGAAAGAGATCAGGCGCAAGTACAGTTGAGGTTGGAGTACCTGGACACGATGTGGACTACGCTGGAGGAAGTGCAAGCTGAACTGGAAGCTGAAGCGATAGATGATGAAGGTAGGGCACACCATGCATCAATTCGTGCCAACTTTGAACCTCGGCTTTTTACAATAAAAGCTTCTTTGATTACTAAATTGCCTCAACTTCCTGACGCTAGTATCCCTCACTCTCTGCATGCTAATTCCGCTCTTTCTGGCATCAAACTCCCGACGATTTCGCTACCCGAATTCGATGGGGATTACCAACAATGGCTTACCTTCCATGATACGTTTTTGGCTCTGATTCACAATAATGCTGATGTTCCGCCTATTCAAAAATTCCACTACTTGAAGGCTGCCGTTAAGGGAGAGGCTGCCCAGCTAATCGAGTCCATTGCTATATGTTCTGCTAACTACTCACTAGCATGGGGAGCACTTGAAGGTAGATATTCCAATGATTATCTTTTGAAAAAGCGACATCTGCAGGCACTCTTCGACATTCCGCACATGAAGAAGGAGACTGCTGCAACGCTACATAGCTTGGTAGATGAATTCGAGCGCCACACAAAAATTCTGCACCAATTGGGGGAACCGACCGACGCATGGAGTACCCTTCTTGAGCACCTGCTGTGTACGCGCCTCCACGATGATTCCCTCAAGGCCTGGGAAGACCACGCATCTACAGTAGATAACCCAAACTACACTTGTTTGATAGATTTTCTGCAGAGGAGAACACGAGTTCTAGAGTCGATATCCGTCAATCACCAGCCTGCTTCCAACCCCGGTTCCAGTAGCGACATTGCATCTTCCCACCACTTCAAGAGGCACTCCCAATTCCGTTTATCTGCTTGTGCTTCTACCACTGGTTCTTCTCTTAAATGCCCGGTGTGCAACCAGGCCCATTCTTTGTCGAGGTGCGAGAAATTCATTCAGTTTTCGATGGCTGAGCGACAGCGGGCAGTCAACTCGAGGCGACTGTGCCACAATTGTCTGAAAGGGAACCATTTCGTTCGCAACTGTCCCTGTGATCTGAACTGCAGAAAATGCAACCAGCGTCACCACACTCTTTTGCATTTCGATCAATCCAACGGTCCTAGAAAGCCCAACAATGAGAATATTTCGCGCCACCCGGATTCTAGGCAACCGATTCCAACCAATTCCATCGACAATCGTGGGCAAACAACCGTTGCGGCGACGGAAATACCTCTTTCGATTGAAACGAGTGCTTCTCTCCAACAACCACGCGAGAACGTATTTTTGCTTACAGTCATCGTAAACGTGATCGATGCATTCGGACATGCACATCCAGCGCGAGCATTGTTGGACAGTGCATCGCAGCCGAATCTAATTTCAGAGCGTGTCGCACGAATTCTTCGTATGAAAAGGAGTCCCGTTAACATTACTGTTCAAGGTGCCGGTCAGCTATCCAAGGCGATACGTGAATCGGTATACGCCCAGATCACTTCAAGAAAAGAGAATTTTTCGTGCGGCGTTAACTTTCTTGTGATGGATAAGGTCACCGCCGACCTACCTGCACAAACCATCGATACAAAGATGTGGAATATTCCAAAGGACCTGTTCCTGGCGGACCCAGCATTTAACAAAAGCCAGCCAATCGATATGGTCATCGGCGCTAAACACTTTTACTCTTTCTTCCCAACCGCGTCTCGAATACAGCTGCACGGCAATCTTCCGTTATTAGTAGATAGCGTTTTCGGATGGATTGTGGCAGGCTCTGCGGGTTCAGCTTTCTCTATACCAAGCTTGACATGTACCTCCAACTCTTGCAGTGTAGTAGCTGTATCGATGGTCTCTTTGGAGGAAAGTCTAGAACGATTCTGGCAAATGGAGGAACTAACTACCAAGGACAACTATTCCACCGAAGAACGTCATTGTGAGTCCTTTTACCAGTCAACGGTTGCGAGAAATTCCGAAGGACGATATATGGTTCGTTTACCCAGAAAGCAAGACTTCGCCGTTATGCTAGGCCAGTCTAAAACAAACGCATTGCGCCGATTCGAATTTCTAGAGAGACGTTTGGAACGAGACTCCAGTTTGAAGCAGGAGTACCACCAATTCATGCAGGAGTACCTTCAGCTTGGGCACATGCAGCTGGTCAAACCCGAAGATACTAGCTGTGGTATAGAATACTACTTACCCCATCACCCAGTAGTTAAAGAATCCAGCACGACGACAAAGGTTCGCGTCGTATTTGACGGCTCAGCAAAAACTTCCACTGGATTTTCGCTCAACGATGCTCTTTGCGTCGGACCAGTGGTTCAGGATGACCTACTCGCCATGATTCTTCGCTTCCGTACATACCCGATCGCCCTCGTCGGAGACGTGGCAAAAATGTACCGACAAGTTCTAGTGCACCCCGACGATACTCCATTGCAGCGCATTTTATGGCGGTTCTCTCCAGAATCGCCTATTCAAACGTACGAATTGCGTACTGTGACCTACGGTCTAGCTCCGTCCTCCTTTCTCGCAACACGCACGCTTCAGCAATTGGCAAACGACGAAGGAGGATCGTATCGATTTGGCAGCAAGGCTTTACGAAAAAATTTCTACGTCGACGACTTCATCGGCGGGGCAAAGTCGGTAGACGAAGCCATTCACCTCCGCACAGAGCTTAGCGAATTACTCGAGAAGGGAGGATTTGAACTTCGTAAGTGGACATCAAATCGGCTTGATGTTCTGCAGGGATTGAACGACGATCAAATTGGCACCCAATCTACATTACAATTCACCCCCCATGAAACAATAAAGGCGCTTGGAATTAACTGGGAGCCGGAAGGAGATTTTCTACGGTTCGATTCGCATGTGCAGCATCGCGATGAAGCACCTACCAAACGTTCCATTTTATCGGATATTGCGAAATTATTCGACCCACTTGGCCTCATTGCTCCGGTCATAGTTAGAGCCAAAATTCTAATGCAAGATATGTGGTTATTATCGACTGGTTGGGATGAGCCAGTTCCTGAAAACGTTTGTCATAAGTGGAATAAATATCATCAGGAGCTGCCCAAAATCTCTGCCTATCGAGTAACCCGCTATGTATTCCTTCCACAATCAACCATCCAGTTGCATACATTTGCAGATGCATCCGAATCGGCATACGGTGCATGCACGTACGCCCGCTGTAAAGACGAAATGGGAAACGTAAGAATTCAGCTTCTCGCCGCCAAGTCACGAGTCGCCCCACTAAAGCGTCTCACCCTTGCCCGTCTTGAACTTTGCGCTGCTGTTTTGGCTTCGCATCTGCATGATCGCATCAAGCAGGCCATAGATGTTGAAGTTTCTGCCTCGTACTTCTGGTCGGACTCCGCCGTCACGCTGCAGTGGATTCGATCACCTCCAAACACTTGGCAAACGTTCGTAGGGAATAGAGTCTCTGAGGTGCAGCATTATACCCATGGCTGCCAGTGGATGCACATATCTGGATGCGAAAATCCGGCTGACCTAGTATCCCGTGGAATGTCGGTAGAAGATTTTCTGAAAAGTACGTTGTGGGACCAAGGCCCCCGCTGGTTGTCACTGACCGAAGGAGAATGGAAAACTCGTACCCCGCCAATTGTTGCTGATGATGTACTCGAAGTGCGACACGTCGTAGCAGCTGTGTAATTGAACACATCGGTCAATCCGTTATTTCTTCGCTGGTCATCGTTCACTCGCCTGCTTCACGTCATTGGATACTGTATCCGTTTTATAGTCAATACACGTACAAGAACCAGAACTCAGCCTCCCCCCACATCGAATCCAGCGAGAACATTATCTGTGGAAGAGTTATCGAAAGCCAAAACGTTAATAGTTCGACTTGCACAACAAGAAGCCTTCGCCCCGGAAATCAGAGAGCTGGAAAAAGGGAATTCGGTTCCAAAGCGTTCGCACGTCCGTCAAATGAGCCCATTTCTGGATCAAGAGAAAGTTTTGAGAGTCGGAGGTCGATTAAAGTTATCCCAACTGCCCTACCAATCAAAACATCCTGCCCTACTGCCTAGCTTCCACCCGCTTTCCTGTCTACTAATGGAATATTATCACCGCCGAATGCTACACGCCGGTGGGCGCCTTTTATTATCAACAGTACGCGAGGAATTTTGGCCACTGCACGGACGCAGATTGGCGCACAGTACCGTACGAAACTGCTTTCGATGCACTCGACTCAATCCTGTACCTGCGCAGCAGCAAATTGGTCAGCTACCCGTCCATCGAATCATTCCAAGCCGTCCATTTAGTATCACCGGTGTAGATTATGCTGGCCCGCTCTATCTCAAACCAATCCACAAACGTGCCTCTCCGACGAAGGCCTACATTTCCGTGTTCGTCTGCTTTGCCACCAAAGCTGTTCATCTAGAGCTCGTGAGTGATTTGACAACGCAGGCTTTCTTATGTGCACTCCGTCGGTTCATAGCCAGAAGAGGACGTCCAGCGCACATTCATTCGGACAACGGCAAAAACTTTGAAGGGGCTAAAAATGAAATGGGAAAATTATTTGCTATGCTCAAAAACCAGAACGAAATCGACAAAATCTCATCGTATTGTGCAGAGGAAGGAATCACTTGGCATCTAAATCCACCGAAGGCACCTCATTTCGGCGGATTATGGGAAGCAGCAGTCAAAGTGGCCAAGAAGCATCTATTTCGGCAGTTGGGTCCATCGCGCCTATCGTTTGAGGATATCAGCACAGTGCTCACGCAGGTTGAATCAATGATGAATTCACGTCCTTTACTGCCAATGTCTGATGATCCTAACGATCTTGCTGCTCTCACGCCGGCCCATTTTCTTATCGGCACCAGCATCCTCGCCTTGCCCGACCCAGATCACCACAACATTCCGGTCAACCGACTGGATCATTATCAGCAGCTGCAGTTGCACGTTCAAAAATGTTGGAAACACTGGCGCTCAGAATATTTGCAGGAACTGCAAAAGGATACCACCAAGCATTTGCGGAACGAACAAATTTTGCCTGGGCGTATGGTCATCGTCGTAGATGAACTGCAACCACCAATCCGTTGGCCACTTGCTCGAATTGAGTCAACTTCCCCGGGCCCGGATGGGCTAGCAAGAGTTGTACTGCTGCGCACTGCTCGTGGTACAATCAGCCGTCCGATCACTAAAATCTGTTTGCTGCCGGATTTCGCTGCTGCATCAGGAGACGACGACGACAATTAGCTGCTGGCCACCAACCCACAACCGGCCCAATCTGGATGATTTGCTGTAAAAGAAAAAGAAAATATTAGTAAATAGTTGTAATGTGAAGCATGTAGAATTACCGAAATTGTTTTGTTTTGTTTTGAAATGTGTTATTTCAAGGAGACGGTGATGTTGAAGTAGATAAGCGAAGTGTCACTGTAGGCATCTAGTACGCTGTTATGTTGCTACCAAAAGTTAGGTTCATTTTCCGCTGTTCCGCATGTACAGTGTTGTACGGATCAGCTGTTTCCTAGGTAGTTGGTTTTTGAAACGAAGAAATAAAATTCAGTAGTTCTTGACCGTCGAACAGTGAACATCGCCTAAAGGAAAATTGGAATTAAAGTGCAGTGAAATAAAATCTTACCTTTTTGTGTGATCCAAACTGCTGTTAGTGCATTTAGTCCATCCCGCTGCCGTGGTATTTTCGCTTCCATCGTCGAGTAAGGAGATTTCTTTCGTCGTTGGTGAAACGTTACGCAAAAGTCACAACGTAGGGAAAATTGTGCGCGATCAATATATTAATTTTAATTTAACAATAAAATAATTAATATTAAAAAATAATAGTGCATTCCTCCCTAAAATAGTATCTTACTATTTAACATAAATAATTAATCCCCTAAGTTAATTTATTTATAACCAATAAATAACTTAACCCCCTAAATTAAATTTTTTATTATATATAACATATTAATTATAATTTATATATTATTAATTAAATAAATATCTTTAATAATTATATATATATATATATATATATATATATATATATATATATATATATATATATATATATATATATATATATATATATATATATATATATATATATATATATATATATATATATATATATATATATATATATATATATATATATATATATATATATATATATATATATATATATATATATATATATATATATATATATATATATATTAATTTTAATTAACAATAAAATAATTAATATTAAAAAATAATAGTAATGCCCAATAAATATAATAATTTATTATAAATATTTATTATTATTTTTAAATTAATTTATTTATAATCAATAATAACTAATCCCATAAAATAAATTTTTATTATTATAATTATATTATATATATTATATAAATAATTTATATATTATTATAATAATTTATATTAATATTATTGTTTTTTTTTAATATTATTATTTATGTATATATATATATATATATATATATATATATATATATATATATATATATATATATATATATATATATATATATATATATATATATATATATATATATATATATATATATATATATATATATATATATATATATATATATATATATATATGATATATTTATATATAAATAATTTATATAATAATTATATCTATAATTATAAAATTATTTTAAACTTTAATAATTTTATAATTATTCCTTTAGAATTGCAGTCTAATATCATTTATGAATATAAAGTTTGATTAAAGAGAATATATCTCATAAATAAATTTACAATTTATTACTTATTATCGGCCATTTAATCCTATTAAACTTTATTTATACTATATAACTAATTTAATTCCGTTATTTTTTTTTCACATATAAATAATAAATAAATTATTATCTAAAAATGAATTGCCTGATAAAAAGGGTTATCTTGATAGGATAAATCATAAAGTTTTACTTTATTCATTATATTTAATAGAATTAAACTATTTCTAAAAATTTCAAAAATTTTTGTGCTTCATACAATAAAATATATTTTTATTTAAATATATATATATATATATATATATATATATATATATATATATATATATATATATATATATATATATATATATATATATATATATATATATATATATATATATATATATATATATATATATATATATATATATATATATATATATATATATATATATATATATATATATATATATATATATATATATATATATATATATATATATATATATATATATATATATATATATATATATATATATATAAAAATAAGCTAATTAAGCTTTTAGGTTCATACCCTAATTATAAAGGTTATAATCCTTTTTTTTTAATTATAAAAATTTCAAATAATCTTTTTTTTATTATATTAATTTGTGGCTCATTAATTACAATTTCATCATTTTCTTGATTTAGAGCTTGAATAGGTTTAGAAATTAATTTACTTTCATTTATTCCCCTAATAAATGAAGGTAAAAAAAATCTTCTTACCTCAGAAAGTAGATTAAAATATTTTCTTATTCAAGCTTTTGCTTCTTCTATTTTATTATTTTCTATTATTTTTAGAATATTAATTTTTAATATAAATTGAATAATAATTAATAATTTTAATGAATGATTAATTTTATCTACTCTATTACTAAAAAGTGGAGCTGCCCCTTTCTATTTTTGATTCCCTGGTGTAATAGAAGGATTAAATTGAATTAATGCTTTAATTTTAATAACTTGACAAAAAATAGCTCCTTTAATATTAATTTCATATAATTGAAATTATTATTTACTTATAATTTCTATTATTCTTTCAGCTATTATTGGAGCATTAGGAGGATTAAATCAAACCTCTTTACGAAAATTAATAGCTTTTTCTTCTATTAATCATTTAAGTTGAATATTAATAGCTATAATAAATAATGAATTATTATGATTAAGATATTTTTACATTTCTTATAAAAGAAATGTATAGAATTCGCTCAAACTTTCAAGATTTTTTCCGAGGCCCGGAGGGCCGAGTCTTATATACCAATCGACTCAGCTCGACGATTTGGGACAATGTCTGTGTGTGTGTGTCTGTGTGTGTGTGTATGTAACGGACAAATTCTCATTCGTGTTTCTCAGCAATGGCTGAACCGATCTTATCCAAACCAATTTTAAATGAAAGAACTAAAAAACGCTATTAATTTGTTTTTGATTCTGATGTTTAGTTTCCAAGATATGAATGTTTGAATGCGTAAAAATGGCGTTTTTTGCAGTTTTTTTAAATTATCTGCCGAAATTGACAATGTAGATTAACAATTTATATGTTTTTAGCCAGCTTTAACGAATACTTTTCGAACAAGCTATAGATTGTTGAAATCGGACTATTATCAAAAGAGATATTTAACATTGAATGCGGACGAAAGATTTTTATCATTTCCCATAGCCAGAAATATGACCAAAAACATGTAATCTATTATTAACGCCAAAACGGCTTATTTTAGGTCAATTGTATCTTCGGAGAATTTAATGGAGGTAATATGCCCTTTCTTTTGGTATTGTGCTTTTGCTAATTAATCCCCCTATGAGTGAGATATTTTCACAAATTTTCTTGGAAATGATTATATCGAAATGATGCCTTCAGCAAATTTGTAGCTCTTACTTTTGCGAATAACTTTACTGAAGACTTCAAATATCTATTTTGGATACTTAAAAAGTTATGGCTTGTTGTTTGTGGATTACTCTTTGTCGCCTATTTATTGTTCAATATAGTAATAATCCATTGAAATAAGCCAAACATTATTTCGATAAAACGAATTTTGTATTTCATTTTACTATCTACAACCGCTAGAAATAATCACCGAACACTTCCAAGTTGTCTGGAAGGAACTTGATAACTTATCAGTACAAAAATGTTCATTTGTGCGAACCTTCTCTCTGCAATTTTTCTAACTTATAACCATCGGATCGATCTGAAACATATCGGAAAATGAAAAGCGAAATAAATAACTCCAAGCAACGGCGTAGCCAAGAGAAGGTTTTGGGGTTTGACACCACACAACCCCCCCCCCCCCAACCACACCCAAAAAAAAATATTGGATTGAAGTTGAAAATTTATTGATGCAGACTGATTTAATTCAATATTACAATAACAATTATCTGATCCGTAGATTGATAACCTGTTGTTGTAAACATCATGAGGACTTTTGATAAATTTTCGGAATGGGGTCCTCCTGATATGCAACTGATCTATTGGTCTTGATTTCACAGTTGTCTAATAGCATCAATATCAAATTCCTGTCTGAAAACATGCCAATAGAAAATTCCAGAGTTCTGTAATCAATCATAATCCTCAGATTTATTTTCAAATTGATCTCGTTTTTGTAGAGATGTACTGTAATAAGGGTCTTTAGGGGCCATGCATAAATGACGTAGCATTTTGGGGGGTAGGGAGGGTATACCAAATTTGTGACGAAGTGTGACGAGGGGGAGGGTAGGGTCAGAAGTTGTGCGACGTAGCATTATGTTTAAAACCCATTGTTTAGAGAAAACAATTTAATGATCCTCCGTTCCCAAGAGAAATGAATTTAAATTCAAACAAGTTACTTTTGATGCGGTTTTTCATGAGGTAAATTTTACAATTCGCAGAATTTCAATTTCAAGTTCGCAAAAATACGAAAAGATTTTGTATGCGGATTTAACTTGCTACATTAGTTAGCTAATGTTGCTAACTAGTAGACTTAGTTTGGAAGCTGAATTAAATTTTCACTTCGGAATCAACCAAACTAAATTTAGTAATTTAGATGAACGTATGTTTCTTAGAATCATTGGCAGCTGCAGGATTGAGAGAACTTCTCTTCATGCTCCCCTTGACATATAAAATTCAAAACAAAACTATTAACACTATATTTGTGATGAAATGGGCTTATTTTGCACGAAATTTGTTGTTATAATGAAAATGTTGATAAAAGTCGTCAAACATTTCGAAAGGACATGTGTTTAAAATAATTGAAAAGCATGTAATTTTTTTTTCATCACCCGGGCGCTGTGCATGGGACGAGGGGGAGGGGGTAGGTAAATGCTACGTTATTTACGAGGGGGAGGTTAGAATTTTGTGACCAAATGCTACGAGGGGGGAGGGAGGGGTCAAAAATCGCTGAAAAAAAGCTACGTCATTTGTGTACGGCCCCTTATTTAATAGGAAGCGAAGTTAAAATTGATTTAATTCTATGAAACATAGAACTGCTCAACGAAAAATGCATAAATTTCAACAATTGCTTAAAATGTTTTTGCCTTTCTCATTCACTCTAAAATTCGTCGATCTAATCCCGACCGGGAGGACCGAGTGTCATATGCTAATCGACTCAGTTCATCGAGATCGGAAAATGTCTGTGTGTGTATGTATGTCTGTATGTATGTGTGTGTATGTGTGTGTATGTGTGTATGTGGAAAAAATGTGACCTCTGTTAATCAGAGATGGCTGGATCGATTTGCACAAAGTTAGTCTCAAATGAAAGGTACAATCTTCCCATCGGCTGCTATTGAATTTTTCATTGATTGGACTTCCGGTTCCGGAGTTACGAGTTGAAGAGTGCAATCACACAACAAATTCCCATATAAACTGAAATGAAAAATTTTCAAAATCAAATTTGTATTTTTGATGCCAAATGACATTATAATGCATGAAACATTGAGATTTGATGTAAACTCGAAAAAAAAACGTTTGACAAAAATTGATTTTTTTGGACTTTGGTACTTATTTGCTCTGTTACTATTTTCTGAAAAATTAATTCTGCATAATTTTAAAACTTCAAAAATTACGGTTTCGGAATTATGCCGTTTAGACATTAAGATCGATTCACCAAACCCCCACCAATTGTAAAATTGGTATTGTAAAAAAACGTAAGGGCGATACTTCAATGCTGATAGGTGGGACCGTAAAAGTAAAGAATCGCCAAAGGGACTATATACTATATATACAATCATTTTGTCAATTTCAATAGCAAACACAAATTTTAATTTAATAATTTCAAATACTTCATGAAGTTTTGGGTTTCGATCACTGAATCATGCAATCTAGGATGTAAAAACACAATAGTTCTAAATTGGAAATAAAACCAAGTCTGGAAATATGCACTGTTGATTTTCTTTGAATGTACTATGAGTCACAAGGGCGATTTTTCGGTACAAAAATCAATAACTCCCAAACCGTTCATTTTAGAGAAATTATGTCTGAGAGAATATTTTTGGGGATTAAATTCGCTTTCTTTTAAAGTAAAATGTAGCTAGGGTGGTCCTCTCAAACATTCTTTTCGAAAAATTATTTTTCGAACAAAATGGTATAGCAAGGTACTTACTTCAGCAAAGTTGTAGAAAAATGTTTTTCAGTTAACATTTTCAAATGAATTAAAGTTATAGTACTATCGGTTTTTATGTTATAATTATTTTTATTCTTTAACTTAGGGTGTTTCTGAAAAAGTCAGTTTTTTAACTATAACTTTTTAAATAGTTAGTTAGTTACTCTCTATGAAACAATTTTAGTACTTTTCATTGCGCATATTTCTGCTGAAGAATGTGAATCGATATCATTTTTCGTTATCGAGTTACGATCATTTTTTTAAATAAAAATGATAGTTTTCAATGTCCTCTAACTCAGAAGGTTGCAAAAACTAGCAGCTAAATTTGTACTCTTTTGAAAGTGCATCAAAAATACTATAAAATATTTCAAAATCAAAGTCAGCATTTTTGCCCTTCGATGTCAAATATAAACAACAACACCACGAGTCGTGACAGTTTAATTGGTATCAATCTCATCCATGAATCGAATCGCAGTAGCCGACGACTGCTTTGATCAATGCGTGTAGTGCTTTGTATTATTAGTGCTGTTAAAATGCATAAAATAAAGTTGTTCGATCTCTGGAAAGTGGCCAAAGGTGAAAATAAAAATAAAATAAAAGTTGTGTTTGAGGAAATAATGAGATAATTTGATGTGGGACTAAATTAAAAAAATAAGTTCACTCAGAATGCAAAAGCTGTAACAATTAAAACATGTAAAAGGTTTGATCAATTTTGGAAAGACAGTAATCGAATTGAGACGAAAGTGCTTGATAAAAATTCGAAATATTTTGAGAAGCCGTTAACAGTTCCTACAAAAGATTCAAACTGCACTTCCTCCCAAACCAGCATTCACAGAAATTCGTCGCTTACTTAGAACAGAATGAAGGGTAATCCTTAATTCATTTGCTTTTTAAGGCAAAATGCGCTACATTTTATATTATGTCAACACTTCCATTACCAACAAGTTTCATGAGCGAACAAGGAGCTGAGGCTCGGAACGATCGACTGAGTCACGGTAGAAATTGTTCAAGAGTCGCGAACATGGAAGATGTTTTCTTTAGAGCAATGGACTCGTCTAATCCGGTTCTTGCAGTTAGAAGATCCCGATACAGTAAACGCACTGAAATAAGTTCAATATTAAATAAGTTAGCACTTTGAGAAAAGAGACACGATTCAGATAACTATAACTATGAGGATGACGATGATAATAAAGTAGTTACGTAGAATAGTAAAATAAATATCTGTCTGAGCCTAACGTTTTCAATATTTGTGTGCATATATTTGACAAGCTCAAAAAATCATTTAACAACTCGACTTTTTGATCTAGTAAAGCAGGTTCTAAATGGCAATGACCAGACCCTTAAAAACAGCCGTATGCTGATGTCATTTAATCATAATGTTGATGTCAACATTTTTCGCTGAATGACAAAAAAGCAAAAGTTGATTTTGAGATATTTTACAGTATTTTTGATGCACTTTCGAAAGAGTACAAATTTAGCTGCTAGTTTTTGCAACCTTCTGAGTTAGAGGTCATTGAAAACTATCATTTTTATTTAAAAAAATGATCGTAATTCGATAACGAAAAATGATATCGATTCACATTCTTCAGCAGAAATATGCGCAATGAAAAGTACTAAAATTGCTTCATAGAGAGTATGAAGATAGACTAACTATTTAAAAAGTTATAGTTAAAAAACTGACTTTTTCAGAAACACTAAAATGACACCCTAAGATAAATAAGAAAAATAATTATAACATGAAAACCGATAATGCTATAATGCTATAACTTTGATGCATTTGAAAATGTTACTTGAAAAACATTTTTCTACAACTTTGCTGAAGTAAGTACCTTGCTACACCATTTAGTTCTAAACATAATTTTTCGAAAATAATGTTTGAGAGGACCACCATAGCTACATTTTGCTTTAAAAGTAAGAAAATTTAATTTCCAAAAATATTCTCTCAGACATAATTTCTCTAAAATGAACGGTTTGGAAGTTATTGATTTCTGTACCGAAAAACCGCCCTTGTGACCCATAGTGGAATGGTGGGTTTTTTTCAAGAAAAAGCGTTGATTTCTTAATTCTCAGTCGCGTTGGAAATTTGAGTAAAGTATAAACTTCAAATCGATTAAAAAAAATCGATTTTTTTTGGCTCAGTACAATATACATAACCCCTTTAGAAAAATCAGTTTTCCCACCACAATGCATTGATTGAGGAATTTAGATATTTTATTAACAGAGCATTAGCAATAATTCGTTTGTATGTCTATTTTATGGGCCATTTTTTCGCCTTCCCATTGATTTGGTTTGAGATTTCTAGCACTGATGTTGTCCTATGCTGATTTGAATGATTCTCTGAGTCCTGCCACTATCCCATGTAGTATGTGTTATCAAAAACATCGCGAAGCATCAAGTTCTAAATGTTCTCAAACGATATAATATCCGAAGAGAGTGATAAGAGTTATAAGAAATGTCTCATCACACTGTTAGGTGGATTAAAAGCGTTTTTTATTTATTCTTTTATATCAATATCAATTTTATTAATATTTAATAATTTTAAATTATTTCATTTTAACCAAATTTTTAATTTTAATATAATAAATCCATTAATTAATTTTTTTTTATTTATTAATTTATTATCTCTTGGCGGATTACCTCCATTTTTAGGATTTTTACCCAAATGATTAGTTATTCAAAACCTTATTAATATAAATCAATTTTTTATTTTATTTATTATAGTTTGTTTAACATTAATTACTCTTTTTTATTATTTACGACTATCTTATAGAATTTTTATATTAAATTATAATAAAAATTCATTAATATTATTAAATTTATACTCTAATAAAAATTTAACTTTAATTTTTTGTATAAATTTTTTTTCTATTATAGGTTTAATAATTATTTCTTTAATTTATATTCTATTTTAAGAATTTAAGTTAATTAAACTCTTAGTCTTCAAAACTAATTATATTTGTTATAATCTTTTAATTCTTATTTTAATAAATTATTTTTTTTAATTTATTAAAATTCATGCGACAATGGTTATTTTCAACAAATCATAAAGATATTGGAACATTATATTTTATTTTTGGAGCTTGATCAGGAATAGTAGGAACTTCTTTAAGAATTTTAATTCGAACAGAATTAAGTCATCCTGGTGCTTTTATTGGTAATGATCAAATTTATAATGTTATTGTTACAGCTCATGCATTTATTATAATTTTCTTTATAGTTATACCTATTATAATTGGAGGATTTGGAAATTGACTTGTTCCATTAATATTAGGAGCTCCTGATATAGCATTTCCTCGAATAAATAATATAAGTTTTTGATTATTACCACCTTCTTTAATATTACTCCTCTCAGGAAGTATAGTCGAAAATGGAGCTGGAACTGGTTGAACAGTTTATCCCCCTCTTTCTTCAGGAAATGCTCATGCTGGAGCTTCAGTTGATCTTTCTATTTTTTCTCTTCATCTAGCAGGTATCTCTTCTATTTTAGGAGCTGTAAATTTTATTACAACAGTAATTAATATACGCTCTTCTGGTATTACATTAGACCGAATACCTTTATTTGTATGATCAGTAGCAATTACTGCATTATTACTTTTATTATCTCTTCCTGTATTAGCAGGAGCTATTACAATATTATTAACAGATCGAAGTTTTAATACTTCATTCTTTGATCCTATTGGTGGAGGAGATCCTATTTTATATCAACATTTATTTTGATTTTTTGGACATCCAGAAGTATGTATTTTAATTCTTCCCGGATTTGGAATAATTTCTCATATTATTTCACAAGAAAGAGGAAAAAAAGAAACATTTGGAACTTTAGGAATAATTTATGCCATATTAGCAATTGGATTATTAGGATTTATTGTTTGAGCTCATCATATATTTACAGTAGGTATAGATGTTGATACTCGAGCTTATTTCACTTCTGCTACTATAATTATTGCTATTCCTACAGGAATTAAAATTTTCAGTTGATTAGCTACATTACATGGAACACAATTAAATTATAATCCTGCTTTATTATGAACTTTAGGATTTGTTTTTTTATTTACAGTAGGGGGATTAACAGGAGTAATTTTAGCAAATTCTTCAATTGATATTATTCTTCATGATACTTATTATGTAGTAGCTCATTTCCACTATGTTCTTTTTATAGGAGCTGTATTTGCTATTATAGCTGGATTTATTCACTGATATCCTTTATTAACTGGATTAACTATAAATTCTTTATGATTAAAAATTCAATTTTTTATTATATTTATTGGAGTTAATTTTATTTTTTTTCCTCAACATTTTTTAGGATTAGCAGGTATACCCCGACGATATTCTGATTTTCCTGATAGATATTTAAAATGAAATATTATTTCTTCATTAGGAAGATCAATTTCATTATTTGGAATTTTATTTTTTTTATTTATTATTTGAGAAAGAATAATTTCTCAACGAAATCCTTTATTCCCTATACAACTATCTTCTTCTATTGAATGATTCCACTCTATACCACCTATAGAACATACTTATCTAGAATTACCATTATTAACATCTTCTAATTTCTAATATGGCAGATTAGTGCAATGAATTTAAGCTTCATATATAAAAAAAAAATTTTTATTAGAAAATGGCAACATGATCAAATTTAGGTTTACAAAATAGTTTATCTCCATTAATAGAACAATTAAATTTTTTCCATGATTATACAATTTTAATTTTAATTATAATTACAATATTAATTTCCTATATAATAATTATATTATTTTTCAATAAATTTAATAATCGATTTTTACTACATGGACAAACTATTGAAATTATTTGAACAATTTTACCTGCTATTATTTTAATATTTATTGCATTTCCATCTCTTCATTTATTATATTTAATAGATGAAATTAATTCTCCATTAATTACTTTAAAAACAATTGGTCATCAATGATATTGAAGTTATGAATATTCAAATTTTAATAATTTAGAATTTGATTCTTATATAATTCCTACAAATGAATTAAATAATAATAATTTTCGTCTATGAGATGTAGATAATCGTATTATTTTACCTTTTAATAATCAAATTCGAATTTTAGTTACAGCTACAGATGTACTTCATTCTTGAACAATTCCAGCTCTAGGAATTAAAATTGATGCTACTCCTGGACGATTAAATCAATCAAATTTTTTAATAAATCAACCAGGATTATTTTTTGGACAATGTTCAGAAATTTGTGGAGCTAATTATAGTTTTATACCAATTGTTATTGAAAGAATTCCAATAAATTATTTCATTAAATGAATTACTTCTAAAATTAATTCATTAGATGACTGAAAGTAAGTAATGATCTCTTAAATCATATTATAGTAAATTAACAATTACTTCTAATGAAATAAAAAATTAGTTTAAAATAAAACCTTAGTTTGTCAAACTAAAAATATTAACAAATAATATTTTTTAATTCCTCAAATAGCTCCTATTAGATGATTAATTTTATTTTTTATTTTTAGATTTACTTTAATAATTTTTAATGTAAAAAATTATTATTGTTTTTTTTATTTACCTTTAAAATTTTCACAATCTTTAATATTTAAACAACCTTCTATATCTTGAAAATGATAACAAACTTATTTTCTGTATTTGATCCTTCTACTTCAATTATAAATTTATCATTAAATTGATTAAGAACATTTTTAGGATTATTAATTATTCCTTTTTCTTTTTGATTAATACCAAATCGATTTCAAATTATTTGAAATAATTTATCTTTAACTCTTCATAAAGAATTTAAACTTCTATTAAATTCTAATATTCACAATGGAAGAACATTAATATTTATTTCACTTTTTTCTTTAATTATATTTAATAATTTTTTAGGATTATTTCCTTATATTTTTACTAGAACTAGTCATTTAACTTTAACTTTAACATTAGCTTTTCCTCTTTGATTAAGTTTTATATTATATGGATGAATTTATCATACCCAACATATATTTACCCATTTAGTTCCTCAAGGTACTCCAGGTATTTTAATACCTTTCATAGTATGTATTGAAACTATTAGAAATGTAATTCGACCAGGAACTTTAGCTGTTCGATTAACTGCAAATATAATTGCAGGTCATCTTTTATTAACTTTATTAGGAAATACAGGCCCTATATCAACATCTTATATTATTTTATCATTAATTTTAATTACTCAAATTGCTCTATTAATTTTAGAATCAGCAGTTGCAATTATTCAATCTTATGTATTTTCTGTATTAAGAACACTTTATTCAAGTGAAACTAATTAATGACAACTCATTCAAATCATCCTTTTCATTTAGTTGATTATAGACCATGACCCTTAACTGGTGCTATTGGAACAATAACAACCGTTACAGGATTTACTCAATGATTTCACCAATATAATATATCACTATTTATTTTAGGAAATATTATTATTCTAATAACTATACATCAATGATGACGAGATATTTCACGAGAAGGTACATTTCAAGGACTTCACTCATTTTCAGTTACATTAGGATTACGATGAGGTATAATTTTATTTATTATTTCTGAAATTTTTTTTTTATTTCATTTTTTTGATCTTTTTTTCATAGAAGTTTATCACCAACTATTGAATTAGGTATAAATTGACCACCTATAGGAATTATTCCATTTAATCCTTTTCAAATTCCTTTATTAAATACAGCAATTTTACTTGCTTCTGGAGTTACTGTTACATGAGCACATCATAGCTTAATAGAAAATAATCATACTCAAACTACACAAAGTTTATTTTTTACAATTTTATTAGGAATTTATTTCTCAATTTTACAAGCTTATGAATATATTGAATCACCATTTACTATTGCAGACAGAACTTATGGATCAACCTTTTTTATAGCAACTGGATTTCATGGTCTTCATGTATTAATTGGAACTACATTTTTAACAGTATGTTTTTTTCGTCATATTAATAATCATTTTTCAAAAAGACATCATTTTGGATTTGAAGCTGCAGCTTGATATTGACATTTTGTTGATGTAGTTTGATTATTTTTATATATTTCTATTTATTGATGAGGTAGTTAATTTATAAAGTATATATTTGTATATTTGACTTCCAATCATAAGGACTAATTTATTTTAGTATAAATAATTATATTAATTTTTATTATAAGTATCATTATTTTAATTATTACCATTATCATAATAATAATTGCAACTTTCTTATCAAAAAAAACTATTATAGATCGAGAAAAATGCTCACCATTTGAATGTGGATTTGATCCAATAAATTATTCACGATTACCTTTTTCACTATGATTTTTTTTAATTGCAATTATTTTCTTAATTTTTGATGTTGAAATTGCTTTAATTTTACCAATAATTTTAATTATTAAATCATCAAATTTAATTAACTGAATTATTACAAGATTATTTTTCATTTTAATTTTATTAATTGGACTTTACCATGAATGAAATCAAGGAATATTAGAATGAAATAATTAATTATTAAATATGAAGCAATAAAGTGCAATTAGTTTCGACCTAATCATAGATGTTCAATCATCCTTATTTTAGGATAATAGTTAATTATAACATTTAATTTGCATTTAAAAAATATTGATATTTTCAATTTATCTTACTTTAATTGAAACCAAAAAAGAGGTATATCACTGTTAATGATTTCAATGAATATTTATATTCCAATTAAATTAATTTTTAAAAATATAAATGGAATTAAACCATTAAAGAAAAAAGTTAGCAGCTTTTTCTTGATCATCATATTTTATTTATATAGTTTAATTAAAACATTATATTTTCAATATAAAAATAAAAATATTTTTTTTATAAATACTTTATTTAAAAATTAAAATAATTTCCTTAATATCTTCAATATTATGCTCTATATATATAAGCTATTTAAATAATTTAAAAAGAATAAAATAACTAAAATAAATACTCATATTATATATCTCAATAAATAAATTTTTAAATTATTATTCTGAAATTCTTGAATATATAAAGAATATTTTTTTAATTGAATATATAATAATTGTCCTCCAAAATATTCTCTTCATCCTTGATCAAAAATTTTTAATCTTATAAATCCAATTAATAAAAAAAATTTTACTAATCCAAAAGTAGAAATTATTGATATAAATCATATTCTTCCAAAAAATCTTCTAAAATTATAAAAATAAATAGATTTATTTATAAAAAAAAGAAACATTATTAATTAAATAACCAAATAATCCACCTAATACACAAACTAATAATGTTAAAATTTTTATTATAAAAGGTAAACAAACTATTACTGGATTAAAAAATATTAATCAATTTAATATTCTTCCTCCAATAACAGCCATAAATATTAATCAAAAAATACCAAAAATTATTGTTCATCTATTTTCTCTTAATTTATTTAAAGAAATTCCATTATATTCTCCTGTTATTAAATAATATACTAATCGAAAAGAATAACAAACAGTTAAACCTGTAGAAAAAAAAAAGAAAAACAATTTAAATACGACATTCTTACTATTTCTAGTATTAAATCTTTAGAATAAAACCCTGCTAAAAAAGGTATTCCACATAAAGCTAAATTAGCTACATTAAAACATCCACACACTATTGGTATTCTTATTCTTAAATTTCCTATAAATCGAATATCTTGAATATTTCTTATGCAATGAATTACAACACCCGCACATATAAATAATAATGCTTTAAATAAAGCATGAGTTAATAAATGAAAAAAAGCTAATTTTATATATCCCATTGACAAAATTCTTATTATTAAACCTAATTGTCTTAAAGTAGATAAAGCAATAATTTTTTTAAAATCAAATTCAAAATTAGCTCCTAATCCAGCCATAAATATTGTTAAACCAGAAATTAATAATAAAATTTGACTAATTTTTCTATCAACAATTAATAAATTAAAACGAATTAATAAATAAACTCCAGCTGTTACTAAAGTTGATGAATGAACTAATGCTGATACAGGAGTAGGAGCTGCTATAGCTGCAGGTAATCAAGAAGAAAAAGGAATTTGTGCTCTTTTTGTTATAGCAGCCAATATTACTAAATAACCAATAATTATTATACAAAAATCTTTTTTTATAATTTCTAAATAATAAATATAATTTCATCTACCATAATTTAATATTCAAGCAATAGCTAATAATAAGGCAACATCTCCAATACGATTAGATAATGCAGTTAATATTCCTGCATTATAAGATTTTACATTTTGAAAATAAATTACTAAACAATAAGAAACTAATCCTAAACCATCTCAACCTAACAAAATTCTAATTAAATTTGGTCTAATAATTAATATTATTATTGATAATACAAATATTAATACTAATAAAATAAATCGATTAATATTAAAATCTTCTTCTATATATTGTTTTCTATAAAAAATTACTAAACAAGAAATAAATAAAACAAATGATATAAATATTAAACTTATTCAATCAAATAAAAAAACTATAACAATTGATATAGAATGTAAAGAAATAATTTCTCATTCAGTAAAATAAACTAAATTAATTAATAAAAATTTTAATCTAAATATAAATAATATAATACTAATAAATAATAAAATATAAAAACTATTTTTACAATAATTTAAATTTAACATGATCTAAAATGAAAATTCATATCTTTGACACCACAAATCAATATTTTAATTAAACTATTTAAATTAAAGTCATAATATAAAAAAATTTCTTTTTATAATTAATAAATTTAAAGGTAATCAATGTATTATTAATAATAAATATTCTCGAATTAATCCCGTTGAAAAAAATGAAACTCTAGAATAAAATTTTCCATGTTGTCTATAAGCAAATAAATATAATGTATAAGCTGCTCTAAAAAATGATAAAAATATTAAACCAATTATTGTTAATCAAGATCATCTAATAATTCTATTTATTAAAGAAATTTCACCTAATAAATTTAAAGTAGGAGGAGCTGCCATATTTCTTGAACATAATAAAAATCATCATAAAGATAATCTAGGTATAAAATTCATTATACCTTTATTAATTAATAATCTTCGTCTTCTTATTCGTTCATATCTAATATTAGCCAAACAAAAAAGTCCTGAAGAACATAAACCATGAGCAATTATTAATCTATATGCTCCATTTAATCCTCAATAACTTATTGTTAATAAACCACTTAAAACAATTCCTATATGAGCAACTGATGAATAAGCAATTAAAGCTTTTAAATCTATTTGTAATAAACAAATTAAACTTACTAAAACTCCTCCAATTAATCTAATTCTAATTCATACAAAATTAAATTTTATTCCTAAAATTTGTAATAAAGCAAATATTCGAAATAAACCATATCCTCCTAATTTTAATAATACTCCAGCTAAAATTATTGAACCAGAAATTGGAGCTTCTACATGAGCTTTTGGTAATCATAAATGACCTAAAAATATTGGTATTTTTACTAAAAAAGCAAAAACTATACATAAATATAAAAAATCAAAATTATATATTTTTATATAACTTAGTATATATATATTTATAGTATTTAAATCTATATTAATATAAAAAATACCAATTAATAAAGGTAATGATGCTAATAAAGTATAAAATAATAAATAAATTCCTGCTTGTAAACGTTCTGGTTGATATCCTCACCCTAAAATTAAAAATAATGTAGGAATTAATCTACTTTCAAAAAATAAATAAAATATAAAAATTCTTATTGAACTAAAAGTTAATAATAATAATAATAATAATAAAATAATTATAAATAAAAAAAAAATAATATAATTATTTAATTGAATAACTTTTTCTCTAGCTATTAATATTAAACTACAAATTCAAATTCTTAATAAAATTAATCCATAAGAAACTATATCTATTCCAAAATAATAAGAAATTTTACAAAAATAATAATTAAATCTAATATTAATTATAAAAATAAAAGAAACTAAAAATAATAAATTTTGAATTATTCAATAAATATTTTTATTAATAAATAAAAATATTGTAAATATTAATATAAAAATAAATTTTAACATTGTAAAATTGAAAATCTTTGAAAATAATCATTTCCATGAGTTCGAATTATAGACACTAAAATTGATAAACCTAAAACCCCTTCACATACACAAAATCTTAAAAAAAATATTCTAAAATATCCTTCAAAATTTATAAAATTTAAATATAATAATAAAAATAAAAATAAAATTAAAACTATAAATTCTAATCTTAAAAGAGTACAAAGTAAATGTTTTCGTCTAGAAATAAAAGTAATACAACTAAATATAAATATTATAATAATAATAAAATTAATAAATAAATTCGTCATTAGTTTTAATAGTTTAAAAAAAACATTAGTCTTGTAAACTAAAAATAGTTTTTTTTTTTTTAAAACTTCAAGAAAAAGAAATTTTTCCTATCATTAACTCCCAAAGCTAATATTTTAATTAAACTATTTCTTGATATTTTTATATTTTTAATAATCTTATGTTTTTTAATGTCTTTTATTTTTATACAAATAAAACATCCTTTAGCCATAGGTTTAATACTTTTAATTCAAACTACTTTAATTTCTTTAAATATTGGAATATTAATAAAAACTTTCTGATTTTCTTATATTTTATTTCTTGTATTTATAGGAGGAATACTAGTTTTATTTATTTATGTAACTTCTCTTTCATCAAATGAAATATTTTCTATATCTTTTAAATTAATTTTCTTATTTTTAGTTTCTTTTATATTTATATATATTATTTTATAAATTTTATATATAATATATATATATATATATATATATATATATATATATATATATATATATATATATATATATATATATATATATATATATATATATATATATATATATATATATATATATATATATATATATATATATATATATATATATATATATATATATATATATATATATATATATATATATACGGGGCATTCCACGCAAAATTTGCCACAAAAAATTTTTTTCCCCAGATCAATTTTTTATCGGTTAAGTAGTCAAAAATATTCGACACGTATTTTTTTATTTCAACATAGTAGGCGAGACTTTCGAGATTTTTTGTTTTGAATTTCACCATTTGAAAAAAACCTACTTTTTTCAATCGCTCGTACTGTCAAAAGTAAAGAAGATACCAAAAACTGCCCAAGACATGAAATGTGCGCCTTTTGCACAGCTTTCGGAAAAAGTATATTAATACTTACTCAACTTATTGGTTCCATGGAAAATATTGAAAAGTTTAAAACAAATCGATTTTTTCAAACTTGAACATGATTTTTTTTCTTTTTTTTATTGTATGTAATAGGAAAATCATTTTTCTTGTTGCCATGAAAATTTGGAAGTGGGCAATTAAATACTTACGGAGATATGAATTTTTCAATCGCGTCTTGCGCGCGAAAAACATACCGCCACGCGCTTCACTCGTACTGCGAATTGGGAGTATGAAGTTTTACACCCCAGCGCGTTGTGTAAAACACACTTGCAATTAACTTTACTATTTATTGCTTAGATGTATGTTTAATTTTAGATTTATTTTGTCTTAATCGTTCAAAAGTGTCGCCGGAAGAAAAGATCTTCAGTTTTAATTTGAAGTCCACGTTCATCTCAACATAGTGAAATGATTGTGGTCCAGGTACGGTTTGGCATTTTTCGAAACAATTCTGTGGATTTTTCTCTGCTCTTGCATTAGAATAAATTGGTTCGATTGGCATGTTTCCTATGTTATTCTGAGATTTGAAATTGAAATATTGCGTGACAAAGAAGCGTTCCTTGTCGCATCGTACGACTCAGTTGCGGTCGACATTTGATCATCATTGATCATTTGTAAACTGGCTCGACAAATAATGGCTTCGTCGCAAGCACCTTTTCCATGGGCTGTTGTGCGAAAATGTCACTGTGTGGGGTGAATGCAGTCAGATTTGTGGTGAAAAAAAATTAGTACAACGTTTCACATTTCTAAAATGTAGACGAACACCATCAGAAAAATAAATGCAAACATTCAAGGTTTTCAAAAAGAATGGAATTAAGAGTACGACGTAGAAACGATAGGTAACTAAACTGAAAACAAGATTTAAAAAGCGCCAGAAACTTAAAAAGCATTCGTTCAACATTTTTGCAGAACTGCAAGAATCTCTCTTCAGCAATCATTTATCGTCAGAATACAAATATCATATTTTAATCATTTTAAAAATTATCTCATGCAACGATATTCCCAATCGTTTTATATTATAAAATCAACTACAAAATTGAGTATAAAAAAATAATAATCTAAAACAAACATAACGCATTAGCTGTGTATGTTTTACTTTAGGGGGCGTCTGATGTAAAGTGTTTAAACCGAAAGTGATTTTGGTTTACGATTTTGAAGGTAAGGCAACAATGGACCTCTTTTGTAATGTTAAGGTTTATTTATACATTCATTATGTACGAGAAAAAATTGCAGTCACACAGAACCACACCAGCGTTCCAAGAGTAGACGTCCAACCATTTCCACGTCGAGGAGCGCCACGGCGAATATGATAACTCTTGATAAAATTGACTGAAACAGGAAATTCAATAAGATTTTTAAAATTTGGACTATTATTTCCTCGATGAACAAATTTTTTTTTAAAATGTTTAGAATTTTGAAATATGGAATAGCCTTATTAAATCCGAAAAATCTGATATTTTTATATAAAATTCACTCACTTTTCATAAAAATAATGAGAGAATTTTTTTATTCAGTTTTCCGTGGTTCATCGACTGGCTACACATATTATGCATCCTCATAAAAAATCAAGTCAGTCCGTTGAATAATTATTATAGTTCATTTTTATTTATTTCTAATAAATAATGAAGTTAATTGAAAGTGTGTTTTACACAACACGGTAGTGTGTAAAATCTCATACAGTCAAACCTGAGTACGAGCGAAGCGCGTGGCGGTACGTTTTTCGCGCGCAAGGCGCGATTGAAACATTCATATCTCCGTAATTATTTAATTGCCCACTCCCAAATTTTTAGGGCAACAAGAAAAATAATTTTCCTATTTCATACAATAAAAAAAAGAAAAAAAAATCATGTCCAAGTTTGAAAAAATCGATTTGTTTTAAACTTTTCAATATTTTCCATGAAACCAATACGTTGAGTAAGTATTAATATACTTCATCCGAAAGCTGTAAAAAAGGCGCACATTTCATGTCTTGGGCAGTTTTTGGTATCTTCTTTACTTTTGACAGTACGAGCGATTGAAAAAAGTAGGTTTTTTTTCAAATGGTGAAATTCAAAACAAAAAATCTCGAAAGTCTCGCCTACTATGTTGAAATAAAAAAATACGTGTCGAATATTTTTGACTACTTAACCGATAAAAAATTGATCTGGGGAAAATTTTTTTTTGTGGCAAATTTTGCGTGGAATGCCCCACATATATATATATATATATATATATATATATATATATATATATATATATATATATATATATATATATATATATATATATATATATATATATATATATATATATATATATATATATATATATATATATATATATATATATATATATATATATATATATATATATATATATATATATATATATATATATATATATATATACATATATATATATACATATATATATATACATATATATAGATACATATATATACATACATACATACATACGTAACTCCGCTAGCGAATGACGGATCTCAATAGTAGCACGTCTGTAATAACATTCGTACATGGAACTATTGAGAACCAGAGCTACAGGTCCAAAGCCCTGGTAAAGGAGGATGGTTGTGATGATCCGGGCCGAGATCACCACGTAAAGCAAGGTAGGGCATAACCCCAATTCCAAGGCGTGAAGCGACCCGTGCCGAGGGATGAGTGATCGAGGGGGTGAAAAAGATGCTCGATCGTTAACGGAGCCTGTGGGGTACCTGGGCAACCCCCACAGTAAGCTTCCCTTACCACGCTAATGCGGAGCTCTGGCGTGGCGGACATATATTTCTCGCGCTACTCGTGGGACTATACATGGAGATAAATAAAAATAAAAACAAACAAACGGAGGTGCCAAACCCCTTCGCTAGAGGTGGTTTGGCGAGGTCTCCCCCCCGTGGGGAGAGTAGTGGAGCGATGAGTGCTGCATCCGAAAGCACTAGTAACCCCCCAGCGGCGGTAGGCAATAACCCTACCAATGCATCGGAGGGGCCAATATCTGCGATGCGCAAAGTAGCGAAGCAACTCGATTCTATAATCGACTTCGCTAGCGGAAAGCAGAATATAGCCAAGGAGTTGAAGTTGAGCCTCCTGGAGCTCCGGAAAGCTGTTCGTGTCGCAAGACAGGAACAGCATGCATATGTTGAGAGGGTGGAATGTCGGGAGAGGCCCGACAGAGAAACCCAGACAGTGGCCTCCAATAGGGAGGAAAGAGAGAAGGTCGATAGAGGTTCACAGACAGTGGCCTTTACCTTCTACGGAGCAGCCACGTCGTTCGGAGCGGCGACCGAGTTCCCCTCGAAGGGAAAAGAAAAGGGCAATCGCAAGACGGCATCGAATGCGAAGCGCCCTAGGAAGTCGCCAGGCGAGGGTGCCAAAACCGACACCACTCGGCGTGCAACCGTCAAGGTCAAACGCCGCCTGGGTGAGGTAAGCGAGGGCGAGAGTGACCTCGCTGTGGAGAGCGATGGTACCAGCAACCCGGCACGACCGGGGCAGGGGGGCTCAAACCCCTGGACGCTGGTCACCAAGAAAAAGCCGGCACCGTAACCGGAGGTACCGCGGCCTGCGAGGAAGGCCAGGGACAGAGGCGAAGCCTTGTGGTTAAAAACCGACAAGGAGAAATACGCCGATGTCCTTAAATCCATGAAGGCGGCCGAAAGCCTCTCGGCCCTTGGGCAGGATGTGCGTAGCGTAAGACGCACCAACACGGGAGAGATGCTCCTGGTGCTGAAGCGAGGCGCACAATCAAGTGCAGTATATAAGGCCTTGGCCCAAGAGGTCCTTGGTGAGGGCGCCCAAATCAGGTCGCTAGGTGCGGATGCCAAAAAGGTAACCGAGAAAGGGAAGCTGAAGATTGGCTGGTCGGTATGCCCTATTAGTATACCCCAGCCGCCTTCAATGGATAGGTGCTATCGGTGCCTCGAATCCGACCATAAAGCATACGAATGCAAAGGCATAGATAGGAGCAAGCTATGTCGTCGCTGCGGCGAGGAGGGACATAAAGAGCGGGGGGTGCACTAAGGCATATAAGTGCCTTATCTGCACCGCTAAGAAGCAAGCCCATAAACATGCTATGGGCGGACCTTCGTGTCCCTTCGGCGAGTTAAATAAGAAGAAGCCGTGAGAGTCACACAGCTAAATCTTAACCATTGTGCAGCAGCCCAACAGCTGCTGTGGCAGTCGGTCTCGGAGTCGAGGACAGATGTCGCCCTCTTATCAGACCCGTACAGCATCCCTGCCGGCAACGGCAATTGGGTGTCGGACGGGTCTGGAATGGTGGCAATCTGTACAACGGGAAGGTTCCCGGTTCAAGAGGTAATACACCCCTCCGCCGAGGGTGTGGCGATTGCCAAGATCAATGGTGTGTTCTATTGCAGCTGCTACGCCCCACCAAGGTGGCCAATAGAACAGTTCTACCAGATGATCGACAGGCTCTCGTCAGACCTCGTGGGTCGGAAACCGGTAGTAATAGCGGGAGACTTTATCGCTTGGGCAGTGGAGTGGGGCAGCCGCTGTACAAATAGCAGGGGTCAAGCGCTAATAGAAGCGCTTGCTAAACTCGATACTGTGCTAGCTAATGATGGCTCCGCTAGTACATTCCGTAGAAACGGAGTGGAGGCGTGGATTGATTTGACCTTTGCCAGCCCGAGTCTGGCTCCAGGCATGAAATGGAGGGTAGACGAAGGCTACACCCATAGCGATCATTTAGCAATCCGCTTCAAGATCAACTATGGTGTGCAGCATCCGAGGGCGGGAGATCCCTGTCAGGTACGTGGGTGGAAGTCCAATCACTTCGTCAGCGAAGCTTTCACCGCGGCCCTGGGACTGGAGGCCAACACCGACAGTCTAAGCGGGGATGCGCTGGTAGCTGTTCTATCACGCGCGTGCGACGCCACTATGCCGAGAAAAACACTGCCAAGAAACGGTAGATGCCCGGTATACTGGTGGAGTGCCGAGATTGCAGCTCTACGGTCAGCCTGTCTCAGAGCTAGACGTAGGATGCAAAGAGCTCGCACCGAGGATGCAAGAGAGAACCGCCGTGAAGTGTTTCGAGCTGCGAAATCGGCCCTTAACAAGGCTATTAAGAGCAGCAAGAGAGCGTGTTTCGACAACCTGTGCGAGAGTGCCAACGCGAATCCGTGGGGTGACGCCTACCGGATTGTGATGGCCAAGCCCAAAGGGGGCTCCTCACCCCCAGAACGGTCTCCGGACCGGTTGGCAACGATTATCGAAGTACTCTTCCCGTCTAGAGCCGCAAGCCCCTGGCCACCTGCACTACGAGACAGTGCGGGCACGGTCGAAATGGTGGCTCCAGTGACGAATGAAGAACTACTCGCAGTGGCTAAATCCCTAGCAATGAACAAAGCTCCAGGGCCGGATGGAGTTCCAAACAACGCTCTCAAGGCAGCGATCATAGCGAACCCGAACATGTTCAGGCTAGCTATGCAGAGATGCCTTGACGAGTGCCGTTTCCCCGATAGATGGAAAAGGCAGAAACTGGTGCTGTTGCCGAAGCCCGGGAAGCCGCCAGGCGACCCATCGGCGTACAGACTAATCTGTCTGATAGACACGACTGGCAAACTGCTTGAGAGGATCATCCTCAACAGGCTCACCCCGTACGCGGAAGGTACGGACGGTCTGTCAAGCAACCAGTTTGGCTTTCGGAAGGGTAAGTCCACAGTGGACGCTCTCAACTCAGTGATAAATACTGCGGAGATAGCGATCCAACGAAAAAGGCGAGGTATTCGATACTGTGCGTTAGTGACACTCGACGTGAAGAACGCATTCAACAGCGCAAGCTGGGATGCCATCGCGCTCTCGTTACACCGGCTTAGCCTACCGGTGGGTCTGTACCGGATCCTGGAAAGTTACTTCCAAAACCGCGTACTGATATACGAGACCGATGCCGGTCAGAAAAGGGTTCCGATTACCGCCGGAGTCCCGCAGGGCTCGATCCTAGGCCCGGTGCTATGGAACCTCATGTATGACGGGGTTCTGAGACTGAAGTTCCCTCCTGGGGTCAAGATCGTCGGCTTTGCCGACGACGTAACCTTGGAGGTCTACGGGGAGTCAATTCCTGAGGTATAACTAACCGCAGAACACGCGATTAGCACGGTGGAGGAATGGATGAGCGCGAGAGGCCTGGAGCTCGCTCATCATAAGACGGAGGTAGTTATCGTCAACAACCGCAAGTCGGCACAACATGCAGTTATCCATGTGGGAGAAGTCGCGATCACTTCACAGCGAAGTCTGAAGTCTCTCGGAGTCATTATAGACGACAAGCTGACCTTCGGCAGCCATGTCGACTATACGTGCAAGAGAGCGTCGACTGCTGTTGCGGCACTATCGAGAATGATGTCCAACAGCTCAAAGGTGTAAGCCAGTAGACGTAGGTTACTGGCAGGCGTTGCCGTATCTATCCTCAGGTACGGCGGCCCGTCATGGTCAAGAGCACTGAGGGTAACCAGTTACCTACAGAAACTGGAGAGCACCTACAGCGTGATGTGCCTCAGAGTGATATCTGCCTACCGCACGGTATCACACGATGCATCCTGCGTGATAGCGAGCATGATGCCAGTCGGGCTGGTCATTCGGGAAGATGAGGAGTGCTTTGAGCTACGTGGAAATAGGGGAGCCCGCGAGCGCACCAGGGTGACCTCGGTCGCCAGATGGCAGCGTGAGTGGGACAACTCCTCGAAAGGTAGGTGGACCCACCGACTGATACCTAGCATATCGAGCTGGGTGGGAAGACCCCATGGGGAAGTTCACTTCCACCTGACACAATTCCTGTCAGGCCATGGCTGTTTCCGACAGTACCTCCACAGGTTCGGGCACGCGGAGGTCCCAGTCTGCCCGGACTGCCCAGGTGTAGATGAAACTGCCGAACACATACTGTTCGTATGTCATCGGTTCGACGTCGAAAGAAGAGCAATGCTTGACGTCTGTGGCTGGGACACAACCCCGGATACCCTTATCCAGCGGATGTGTCAAACGGTGGAGAAGTGGAACGCAGTCTAGGCTGCTACCATCCAGATTGCCAGTAGGCTACAGGTAATCTGGCGAACCGAGCAACAGACGGCGGGCACTGCTAACTAGTGATTGGTTAGCTGGAGCGAAAAAGGCCAAGCGCAAAATAAGAGAGTGAATGGTCTGTTCATGCCGAGGCAGGTTGGCGCAGCGAATGGCAACCGCGTAAGGGGTAAACCCAGCCACCCCGAAGCGGCGACGCAATACTCAACTGCATATTTTGCTTTCCATTTGAGACTTGGTTTGAGAAAATCGGTTCAGTCATCACCGAAGAACCGATGTGACTTTAATTGTGGAATGTGCCCGGAATTCCGGAATCGTCGATAGTGGACAATATATTCAAAGAATGTTTGATTGGCAATCAGTGATCTAGATCTGCGATTAGAAATAATTTGGTGACCATTTCAATAGTTTTTAGCCTCTGAGGTATTACGATTGTACCGATTTACATGGGAAATTCTAGTGTATCCTTACTAACACCCCTGTAACTCCGGAAGCAAGAGTTAGAACCGAATGAAATTCAGCAGAAGTCAATGGTAATACTGTATGTTTCATTTGAAATCAAGTTTGTAAAAATCGGTAGAGAATTCGTTGGGGAATGAGTGTGATATTAGCTTAGGAACTTGGCGGGTTCCCCGGGGGCGTCATGAACCGTCATAGGTGGCCAATGTGGTCAAAACTGCTTTGATTGATCATTAGTGATCCAGACCCGCAAAATAGAGTAATGTTACATCAATTTTGATATGTTTTACTTCATTTGAACATCATGGTAGTACCAGTTTGTATGGGAATTTGCTGTGTGACCGCACTCTTCAACCCGTACCTCCGGAACCGGAAGTCGGATCAACTAAAAATTTAATAGCAGCTTATGGGAGCGTTATATCTTTCAGATGAAACTAAATTTGCGAAAATCGGTTCAGCCATCTCTGAGAAAATTGTGTGAGTTTAAATGACACACACATACACACACATACATACATACAGACATTCGCCGATCTCGACGAACTGAATCGAATGGTGTATAACACTCGGCCCTCCGGGCCTCGGTTAAAAAGTCGATTTTTACAGTGATTGCATAGCCTTTCTTTATATGAGAAAGGCAAAAAGGTGCGAAATCGGCAGTCCCAAAAAGTCGATTTTTACAAAAAAAATTTCGAGATAACATAAAATATCGACGTTTCATGCATTTTAAAGATGTTTGGCATCAAAAATACGAATTCGATTTCTGAAATTTTATGGGGTCCCCCCTTTGAAAAAAAAATTTGAGTTCCGGCTTATATGGGAATTTCATATGTGACCGGACGATTTAGTCTATATTTCCGGACCCATATAAGCGATCCGTACGAAATTTTATAAACATCTGTGGGGATATTATAGCTATCATTTGGGACTAAGTTTGTGAAAATCGGCCCAACCATTTCCGTGAAAACTGATGTGAGTTCGTAAATTTTGAAAGATGGCCGCTTTTCCCGGGCACTTCCGGAACCGTCTATGGTGGTCAATGTAGTGAACGAAAGTTTGGTTGGCCGTCGGTGACCTAGAAACAGCAAATTTAGGTTGTTTGAGAGACATTTTAGCGAAATTTTTACCTTTTTACATTTCTTATAAAAGAAATGTATAGAATTCGCTCAAACTTTCAAGATTTTTTCCGAGGCCCGGAGGGCCGAGTCTTATATACCAATCGACTCAGCTCGACGATTTGGGACAATGTCTGTGTGTGTGTGTGTGTCTGTGTGTGTGTGTGTATGTAACGGACAAATTCTCATTCGTGTTTCTCAGCAATGGCTGAACCGATCTTATCCAAACCAATTTTAAATGAAAGAACTAAAAAACAGTATGAACGCTATTAATTTGTTTTTCATTCTGATGTTTAGTTTCCAAGATATGAATGTTTGAATGCGTAAAAATGGCGTTTTTCGCAGTTTTTTTAAATTATCTGCCGAAATTGACTATATAGATTAACAATTTATATGTTTTTAGATAGCTTTAACGAATACCTTTCTATCAAGCTATAGATTGTTGAAATCGGACTATTATCAAAAAAGATATTGAACATTAAATGCGGACGAAAGATTTTTATCATTTCCCATTGCCAGAAATATGACCAAAAACATGTAATCTATTATTAACGCCAAAACGGCTTATTTTAGGTCAATAGTATCTTCGTAGAATATAATGTAGGCAATATGCCCTTTGTTTTGGTATTGTGCTTTTGCTGATTAATCACCCTATGAGTGAGATATTTTCACAAATTTTCTTGGAAGTGATTATATCGAAATGATGTCTTCAGGAAATTTGTAGCTCTTACCTTTGCGAATAACTTTACTGAAGACTTCAAATATCTATTTTGAATACTTTAAAAGTTATGGCTTGTTGTTTGTGGATTACTCTTTGTCGCCTATTTATTGTTCAATATAGTAATAATCCATTGAAATAAGCCAAACAGTATTTCGATAAAACGAATTTTGTATTTCATTTTTGTATCTACTACCGCTAGAAATAATCACCGAACACTTCCAGGTTGTCTGGAAGGAACTTGATAACTTATCAGTGCAAAAATGTTCATTTGTGCGAACCTTCTGACTGCAATTTTTCTAACTTATGACCATCGGATCGATCTGAAACCTTTCGGAAAATGAAAAGCGAAATAAATAACTCCAAGCAACGGCGAAGCCAAGAGAAGGTTTTGGGGTTTAACACCATACAGCCCCCCACCACCACACCAAAAAAAAAATTGGATTGGAGTTGAAAATTTATTGATGCAAACTGATTTAATTCAATATTACAATAACATTATCTGATCCGTAGATTGATAACCTGTTGTTGTAAACATCATGAGGACTTCTGATAAATTGTCGGAATGGGGTCCTGATATGTAACTGATCTATTGGTCTTGATTTCACAGTTGTCTAATAGCCTCTATATCAAATTCCTGCCTGAAAACATTCCAATAGAAAATTCCAGAGTTCTGTAATCAATCATAATCCTCAGATTTATTTTCAAATTTTCAGCATTTTTCCTACACAATATTACGAAAGCTTATTAAACAATTTTTCCTAATTAGTTTGTGAAAATTATAAACTATTTGAAATTTTTTAATAGTTTTATTTTTTATTTAACCGTGATTTTTTAATAAATAGTGACCATCGCTTCACAACGCAGTCTATTTTTCATGGCTTGCGGTGAGCATGATCTCTCGAATTGCTAAACTGAAAATTATGGAATAGAAATTAATTTTTAGTATTCTTTACAGACCAGCTGGTGCCCTAAGACGATTTCGCTAGATTTTTAGAGCATTGTGCACTAGACTGCCCAGAAAAATGATGAATTTTTGAAAACTCAATCGGCCCACCCCTGAGTCGATTCCTAGTCCCACCAGGAGTACTTGTACCAAATTTGAAGCAAATCGGACAAGTCTAACTACCGGACCAACGTGCCTGAAATTTATATTGGATTTTTCAACAATTTACATGGAGAAAACTCACTAGCTCGTATTTTCGCCGCTAGGTGGCACTGTATACATCGTATTATCACTGTAAGTGAAAATAAGAAAGATATTTTAATTATCTACAACTTTGTCGAAGACTGCAAGTATATCCGGCTATGTTAAAAGAAGTTATTAAACTTTTAACGAAGTGATGTCTGAGTCAGTTTTGCATGGGGCCTAGCAGTGCATGGTTATGTATCAGTACTCGAGTCCCGCGAACTATATATTTTTGTGAAATAATAATTAGATTTAGCCGAATAGTATGTTTACAAGAATTATAGTAAATAATACGAGTTATGTTTTGGTTAGAACATTTTAGTTCCACCTGTGACCGCATAGAGAGCGCCACTACTAACTTTTCATAGAAGAGAGATAGAGTATCAAGATGTTCAGAAGAAATACTGAAAAATGCCTGTTCTATAACTTTGTAGAAGACTCCAAATTTCTATCTCTCTCCGTTGAAAAGTTAGTGTTAGCGCCCGCTATGCGGTAACAGGTGGAACTAAAATTTTCTAATCAAAGCATGACTCGTATTATTTACTATAATTCTTCTGAACATACCATTGAGCTAAACCTAACGATTATTTCACAAAAATGTTTAGTTCGTGTGAATCGAGTACTGATACTCAACCATGCACTGCTAGGCCCCATGCAAAACTGACTCAGACATCACTTCGTTAAAAGTTTAATAACTTCTTTTAACAAAGTCGGATTTACTTGCAGTCTTCGACTAAGTTGTAGACAATTCAATTATCCTTCTTATTTTCACTTACAGTGATAATACGATGCATACAGTGCCACCTAGCGGCGAAAATGCGTGCTGGTGGGTTTTCTCCATGTAAATTGTTGAAAATTCCCATACAAACTTCAGGCCCGTTGGTCCGGTAGTTAGACTTGCCCGATTTGCTTCAAATTTGGTGCAAGTACTCCTGGTGGGACTAGGAATCGACGCAGAGGTGGGCCCATAGGGGTCATTTTTTTCCTGTCACCCTACTGTGCACCCAGTGCATTAACGCAAGTGACGGAAGGTTATCGAAAAGTTTCGTGAAAATGAAAGTTCCAGTAATGATGATGATTTTCCCAAACGGTTCGTTTTCGTGAGGTTTTTATTTGTTCTTTGGCATTAGGATTAGCGATAATAATTCAAATCAAGAATACTACTGGGAAGTCACCTTTAGAAAAAGTGGATGTCGAAGTAAAATTTGAAACTATGCACGCATGTACTTCAGAGATAGCGTGATATCAGGAGCTGCGATTTCATTTCAACGCTTTTTTGTGAAAAGGGCGATACTTACAAATGTAAACATAGGGCTTTTTTCTTACATGCGAATGAGGGCTTTGAAACGCAACAAATTAACCTAAAAATTTTGATTCTACGATATTGCTTTCTTAAACTACAGCAAAAAATACAACGGGCGAAACTGTATTTTTGTTTGTTTATTTAAAGTTTCGCCCTCCACGCTCCATGCAAACAAACAGGGCGATACTTTTTTGCTAGCAGTTTAGAGGCAAAACTGTTATTTTCGTATTTTTTAGGATTATCAAACTGATACCAGCTGTAAATAGTAACAATGATCTCTATTGAAAAAAACCCGGACGAAATCGGTGGTGTAAAACGGAAGTTATTGTGAAAAAAACGTAAGAGCGATACTTCAATGCTGATAGATGGGACCGAAAAAGTAAACAATCGCCAAAGGGGCGATACTATCATTTTGTCAATTTCAATAGCAAAAACAAATTTTAATTTAATAATTTCAAATACTTTATGAAGTTTTGGGTTTTGATCACAGAATCATGCAATCTAGGATGTAAAAAAACACAATAGTTCTTAAATAGGAAATAAAACCAAGTCTGGAAATATTCACTGTTGATTTTCTTTGAATGGTATCACTGCTAGTATCACCCTTTTCAAGAAAAAGCGTTGATTTCTTAGTTCTCAGTCGCGTTGGAAATTTGAGTAAAGTATAAACTTCAAATCGATTCAAAAAAAAAATTCGATTTTTTGGCTCAGTACAATATATAATCCCTTTAGGAAAATTCAGTTTTCCCACCACAATATAGATATTTTATTACCAGAGCATTAACAATAATTCGTTGGTTTGTTTATTTTATGGGCCATTCTTTCGCTTTCCCATTGATTTGGTTTGAGATTTCTAGCACTGATGTTGTCCTATGCTGATTTGAGCGATTCTCTGAGTCCTGCCACTATCCCATGTAGTATGTGTTATCAAAAACATCGCGAAGCATCAAGTTCTAAATGCTCTCAAACGATATAATATCCGAAGAGTGATAAGAGTTATAAGAAATGTCTCATCACACTGTTAGGTGGATTAAACACGTTTTTTGGTTTCATCCGAGTATCGGTTTAAATCAAAATTTGCTATGTGATCGCACGCCACAACCTGTAACTCCGGAACCGGAAGTCGGATCGGGATGAAATTAAATAGCCATTTACGGGGACGCAATACTTTTCATTTGAGGCCAAGTTTAGTCGAATCGGTATAGCCATCTCCGAGAAACCGATGTGACTGTTATTCTGAATTTAGATACTTCTGCCGGGGCTTCCGGAACCGGTGATGGTGGCCAATTTGGTCAAATAGACTTTGAATGGATGTTAGTGACCTAATACTACAAATCGAAGCAGTTGTGGTCATATTTTCGAAAAAATTTCACCTTTATGCATTCATTGCAGAATTTATTAAAATCGACATTTTCTGCGTGTTCGTACTCATCACCCTGTAATTCCGTAACCGGAAGTCGGATAGGGTGAGCACCCAAGTCAGCCTCACATGGTATGGGTAGGGCGAGCACAAAAGTAAGCCTAGCAAGGAATGAGTAAGGTGAGCACACAAGTCAGCCTCGCATGGAACGTAAAAGGTGAGCACAAAAGTCAGCCTCATGTGGGAGTGTTTGAGAGTGAATCAAAGTGCGATTGAGAGAGCACCCAAGTAAGCCTCATACAGGATGTATGAACGCGTGAGTGAGAATGAATGAGTACATTTAGTACAGCCATCCCCCCAGAAGTAATACCGAGAGGTAGTTCCTGGGAGGAATAATGGCGGAGCCCAATGGAGTTTAGTCGGTATTAATGGCTGGTCACCATTCGAGTCCGACACGCCCCCAGTGCACCCAGTGTGGTAGATTGGACCCTACCGTTAGCACGTGTACTGGGCTAGGACATAAAGGTCTTCTCCATTGTAAAAAAAAAAAAATACATACATACGTACATACATACATACATACATACATACATACATACATACATACATACATACATACATACATACATACATACATACATACATACATACATACATACATACATACATACATACATACATACATACATACATACATACATACATACATACATACATACATACATACATACATACATACATACATACATACATACATACATACATACATACATACATACATACATACATACATACATACATACATACATACATACATACATACATACATACATACATACATACATACATACATACATACATACATACATACACACATACATACACACAGATATTTTGCGATCTCGACGAACTGAGTCGAATGTTATATGAGACTCGGCCCTCCGGCCCTCGGTTAGAAAATCGGTTTTTGGAGCAATTGCATAACCTTTCTATATGAGAAAGGTAAAAGAATAATATTTAATTAGCTTAATCAGCATGAGTTCAATGTTATCTTCATGTGATTATATTTTGAAATGTCGGTGGAATGGGTTTGAAAATGGAGGGAATGGGTGGTTAGTAGAGTGGGAGTGGAGGATGCGTCAGAAATCCTTCATCTTATTTCGGTATACGGGTGGATGAAGAAAATGCGGGCGTGAGGGTGATCTAAGGAGAGAGGAGTGATGAAGGAGGGAGGTGTAAGAGCAAGGCGGGAGGGAGGGGCGGCGACGCAATACTCAACTGCATATTTTGCCTTCCATTTGAGACTTGGTTTGAGAAAATCGGTTCAGTCATCACCGAAGAACCGATGTGACTTTAATTGTGGAATGTGCCCGGAATTCCGGAATCGTCGATAGTGGACAATATATTCAAAGAATGTTTGATTGGAAATCAGTGATCTAGATCTGCGATTAGAAGTAATTTGGTGACCATTTCAATAGTTTTTAGCCTCTGAGGTATTACGATTGTACCGATTTACATGGGAAATTCCAGTGTATCCTTACTAACACCCCTGTAACTCCGGAAGCAAGAGTTAGAACCGAATGAAATTCAGCAGCAGTCAATGGTAATACTGTATCTTTCATTTGAAATCAAGTTTGTAAAAATCGGTAGAGAATTCGTTGGGGAATGAGTGTGATATTAGCTTAGGAACTTGGCGGCTTACCCGGGGGCGTCATGAACCGTCATAGGTGGCCAATGTGGTCAAAGCTGCTTTGATTGATCATTAGTGATCCAGACCCGCAAACTAGAGTAATGTTACATCAATTTTGATATGTTTTACTTCATTTGAACATCATGGTAGTACCAGTTTATATGGGAATTTGCTGTGTGGCCGCACTCTTCAACCCGTAACTCCGGAACCGGAAGTCGGATCAACTAAAAATTTAATAGCAGCTTATGGGAGCGTTATATCTTTCAGATGAAACTAAATTTGAGAAAATCGGTTCAGCCATCTCTGAGAAAATTGTGTGAGTTTAAATGACACACACATACACACACATACATACACACAGACATTTGCCGATCTCGACGAACTGAATCGAATGGTGTATAACACTCGGCCCTCCGGGCCTCGGTTAAAAAGTCGATTTTTACAGTGATTGCATAGCCTTTCTTTATATGAGAAAGGCAAAAAGGTGCGAAATCGGCAAAGTCCCAAAAAGTCGATTTTTACAAAAAAAAATTTCGAGATAACATAAAATATCGACGTTTCATGCATTTTAAAGATGTTTGGCATCAAAAATACGAATTCGATTTCTGAAATTTCATGGGGTCCCCCCTTTGAAAAAAAAAAATTGAATTCCGGCTTATATGGGAATTTCATATGTGACCGGACGATTTAGTCAATATTTCCGGACATATACAACCATTTCCGTGAAAACTGATGTGAGTTCGTAAATTTTGAAAGATGGCCGCTTTTCCCGGGCACTTCCGGAACCGTCTATGGTGGTCAATGTAGTGAACGAAAGTTTGGTTGGCCGTCGGTGACCTAGAAACAGCAAATTTAGGTTGTTTGAGAGACATTTTAGCGAAATTTTTACCTTTTGCCTTTCTCAATAGAAAGGTATTGCAATTGCTCTGAAAACCGACTTTTTAACGGAGGCCCGGAGGGCCGTGTGACATATACCATTCGATTCAGTTCGTCGAGTTTGGCAAATGTCTGTGTGTGTATGTATGTGTGTGTATGTATGTGTGTGTATGTATGTGTGTGTGTATGTGCGTCTGTGTGTGTGTACGCGAACACAATCTCACTCACTTTTCTCAGAGATGAATGAACCGATTTTTACAAACTTAGTCCCAAATGAAAGGTGCAACGTTCCCATAGGCTGCTATTGAATTTCTAATAGATCCGACTTCCGGTTCCGGAATTACAGGGTGATGAGTACGATCACGCAGAAAATGTCGATTTTAAGAAATTCTGCAATGAATGTATAATGGTGAAAATTTTTCCAAAATGTGACCACAACTGCTTCGATTTGTAGTACTAGGTCATTAACAGCCATTCAAAGTCTCTTTGGTCACATTGGCCACCATCATCGGTTCCGGAAGCCCCGGCGGAAGTATCCAAATTCAGACTAACATTCACATCGGTTTCTCGGAGGTGGCTAGACCGAATCAACCAAACTTAGTCTCAAATGAAAGATGTTGCGTCCCCGTAAATGGCTATTAAATTTTATCCCCAACCGACTTCCGGTTCCGGAGTTACGGGTTGTGGCGTGCGATCACATAGCAAATTGTGATTCAAACCGATACCCCGATGGAAGCAAAAAAGGTAAAAATTTCGCTAAAATGTCTCTCAAATAACTTAACTTTGCAGTTCTAGGTCACCGACGGCCAAACAAACTTTCGTTGACTACATTGACCACCATAGACGGTTCCGGAAGTGCCCGGGAAAAGCGGCCATCTTTCATAACTAGCAAACTCATATCAGTTTCTCGGAAATGGTTGGGCCGATTTTCACAAACTTAGTCCCAAATGATAGCTATATTATCCCCACAGATGTCTGTAAAATTTCGCACGGATCGCTTGTATGGTTCCGGAAATATAGACTGAACGGTCCGGTCACACATGAAATTCCCATATAAGCCGGAACTCTAATTTTTTTTTTCAAAGGAGGGACCCCATGAAATTTCAGAAATCGAATTCGTATTTTTGATGCCAAACATCTTTAAAATGCATGAAACGTCGAGATTTTATGTTATCTCGAAAAAAATTTTTTTTATAAAAATCGACTTTTTCGGACTTTGCCGATTTCGCACCTTTTTTTTGGGTCATCTAGATATTATAGTGATACCAGTTTGTACGGGAATTTAATGCGAGACCGCATTATTCAACTCGTAACTTCGGAACCGGAAGTCGGATCAAAATGAAATTCAATAGTAGTCGATGGGAACAACCTTTCATTTCAGAGTAAGTTTGTTCAAATTTGTTCAGCAATCGCTAAAAAATTACGTGACAGCAATTGAACTGCAACAAATTTTTTTATTATTAATATTCTATCATACACAGAATTCAATTGGGTCGTCTCCAACCACTTCTTTGTTTACTATGATTTGAAAAGTCCGCCAATCTATGGACATTATCATGTAGAAGTGTAGGTCCAAGCTGGCTATCTCGGAGAATGTGGTGGTGATGATGAACGACGAGACATATCTGACCTTAGACGGTAACGACTAGCAGGGGATATTTCACGTCCACTAAGGAGGTTAGCAGCAAGGTCAACATGACTGCGGTACCGAACATCACTAACCCTTCCAATAATCCCCACCTGCGGCTAATCGAGAATTTCTAGGCTAACCTCAAATGCCGGATCTATTTCAACAATTCTTTTAGCCAAAAACCAAGAGACAGTGGAATAAAAAAGAGAAAAAGGAGCAAAAGAATATGTCAATATCGTTCTTTTCTACACTTGTAGTCAAGGTTCTGGTTATCTATCGTAAATCCACTTATCAGTGCGTACAAGCATTTTTGTGAAATGATTAATAAATGTAAGATTTAAGGCCCCCGTCGGGCAATCCGCCATTTTTCGTGTTTTTTGCGGTTTTGCCTTTCTCATATAAAGAAAGGCTATGCAATCACTGTAAAAATCGACTTTTTAACCGAGGCCCGGAGGGCCGAGTGTCATACACCATTCGATTCAGTTCGTCGAGATCGGCAAATGTCTGTGTGTATGTATGTATGTGTGTGTGTGTATGTGTGTGTGTGTATGTGTGTGTGTCATTTAAACTCACACAATTTTCTCAGAGATGGCTGAACCGATTTTCGCAAACTTAGTTTCATCTGAAAGGTATAACGCTCCCATAAGCTGCTATTGAATTTTTAGTTGATCCGACTTCCGGTTCCGGAGTTACGGGTTGAAGAGTGCGGTCACACAGCAAATTCCCATATAAACTGGTACCACCATAATGTTCAAATGATGTAAAACATATTAAAATTGATGTAACATTACTCTAGTTTGCGGGTCTGGATCACTAATGATCAATCAAAGCAGCTTTGACCACATTGGCCACCTATGACGGTTCATGACGCCCTCGGGGAACCCGCCAAGTTCCTAAGCTAATATCACACCCATTCCACAACGAATTCTCTACCGATTTTTACGAACTTAATTTCAAATGAAAGATACAGTAATGCCATTGACTGCTGCTGAATTTCAGTCTGTTCTGACTCTTGCTTCCGGAGTTACAGGGGTGTTAGTAAGGATACACTGGAATTTCCCATATAAATCGGTACAATCGTAATACCTCAGAGGCTAAAAACTATTGAAATGGTCACCAAATTACTTCTAATCGTAGATCTAGATCACTGATTGCCAATCAAACATTCTTTGAATATATTGTCCACTATCGACGATTCCGGAAGTCTGGAATTCCGGGCATATTACACAATTAAATTCACATCGGTTCATCGGTGATGACTGAACCGATTTTCTCAAACCAAGTCTCAAATGGAAGGCAAAATATGCAGTTGAGTATTGCGTAGCCGCCCCTTTCCCCCCTCCCCACCTTGCCCTTACACCTCCCTTCTTCATAACTCCCCTCTTCTTGGATCACCCTCACGCCCAGATTTCCTTCATCCACCCCGTATACCGAAATAAGATGAAGGATTTCTGACGCATCCTCCACACCCACTCTACTAAACCCCCATTCCCTACACGTTCAAACGCATTCCACCAACCTTTGCAAATTATAATCACATGAAGATAACATTGAACTCATGCTTATTAAGCTAATTAAATATTATTCTTTTGCCTTTCTTATATAGAAAGGTTATGCAATTGCTCCAAAACCCGACTTTCTAACCGAGGCCCGGAGGGCCGAGTCTCATATAACATTCGACTTAGTTCGCCGAGATCGCAAAATATCTGTGTGTATGTATGTGTGTATGTATGTATGTGTGTATGTATGTATGTGTGTATGTGTATGTGTGTATGTATGTGTGTATGTGCGGATTTGTTAACAAAATGTCCACATCGGTTTCTTGGAGATGGCTGAACCGATTTTTACAAACTAAGATTCAAATGAAAGGTATAATATTCCCATAGGTTGCATTGAATTTCATCTTCAACCGACATCTTGTTCCGAATTACGAGTTGAAGAGTATGGTTACAAAACAAAATTTGTTGATTTTTCCAAATCGGTTTCTCGGAATTTTCTGAACCGATTTTGACGAACTTAATTTTAAATGAAAGGTCCATCAGCTGCTGTTGAATTTTGTGTGGATCCGAGTTCTGGTTCCTGAATTACAGGGTGATACGTACGATCACGCAGCAAATCCCGATTCTAATGAATTCTGCGATGAATGTAAAAAGGTGATTTTTTTCCAAAATGTAAACACAACTGTTGAATTTGTAGATCTAGGTCCCCAACAGTCATTCAAAGTCTCTTTGGCCACACTGGCCACCATCGACGGATCCGGAAGCATCCAAAGTCAGAATAACGGTTATATTGGTTTCTCGAAAATGGCTAGATTTGCTCAACTTAGTCTCAAATGAAAGGCGTCCCCAGAAACTGATATTAAATTCCATCTCCATCCGACTTCCAGCACCGGAGTTACGGGTTGTGGAGGTCGATCACATAGAAAACTCCGATTCAAACCGATACCGCGATGAATGCAAAAAGGTGCTCTTATATATACTTACCAAGTGTAATAAGAATGAAAGACATTTCCATAAAGTTATATTGTACGAACCAGCTATTAAATCATAGTTTGGAGAAATGAGAAAGGCACAATTGCACCTCTAGGTGGATTAAAACAGGTTTTTTTGCTTTCATCCGAGTATCGGTTTGAATCACAATTTGCTATGTGATCGCACGCCACAACCTATAACTCCAGAACCGGAAGTCCGATCGGGATGAAATTAAATAGCCATTTACGGGGACGCAATACTTTTCATTTGAGGCCAAGTTTAGTCGAATCGGTCTAGCCATCTCCGAGAAACCGATGTGACTGTTATTCTGAATTTAGATACTTCTGCCGGGGCTTCCGGAACCGATGATGGTGGCCAATTTGGTCAAATAGACTTTGAATGGATGTTAGTGACCTAATACTACAAATCGAAGCAGTTGTGGTCACATTTTCGAAAAAATTTCACCTTTATGCATTCATTGCAGAGTTTATTAAAATCGACATTTTCTGCGTGTTCGTACTCATCACCCTGTAATTCCGTAACCGGAAGTCGGATCCATTAGAAATTCAATAGCAGCCTATGGGAACGTTGCACCTTTCATTTGAGACTAAGTTTGTCAAAATCGGTTCAGCCATCTCTGAGAAAAATGAGTGACATTTTTGGTAACATACACACACACACATACGCACATACACACACATACACACAGAGACATTTGCCGAACTCGACGAACTGAATCGAATGGTATATGTCACTCGGCCCTCCGGGCCTCCGTTAAAAAGTCGGTTTTCAGAGCAATTGCTGCGTGATCGTACGTATCACTCTGTAATTCAGGAACCAGAACTCGGATCTACACAAAATTCAACAGCAGCTGATGGACCTTCCATTTAAAATCAAGTTTGTCAAAATCGGTTCAGAAAATTCCGAGAAACCGATGTGGACAAATCAACAAATTTTGTTTTGTCACCATACTCTTCAACTCGTAATCCGGGTCAAGATGTCGGTTGAAAATCAAATTCAATAGCAACCTATGGGAGTAGTATACCGCGGAGGGGCTCTGATGCAATACTCAGCTGCATATTTTGCCTTCCATTTGAAACTTGGTTTGAGAAAATCGGTTCAGTCATCACCGAAGAACCGATGTGACTTTATTTGTGGAATATGCCCAAAATTCCGGACTTCCGGAATCGTCGATAGTGGACAATATATTCAAAGAATGTTTGATTGGCAATCAGTGATCTAGATCTGCGATTAGAAGTAATTTGGTGACCATTTCAATAGTTTTTAGCCTCTGAGGTATTACGATTGTACCGATTTATATGGGAAATTCCAGTGTATCCTTACTAACACCCCTGTAACTCCGGAAGCAAGAGTCAGAACAGACTGAAATTCAGCAGCAGTCAATGGTATTACTGTATCTTTCATTTGAAATCAAGTTTGTAAAAATTTGTAGAGAATTCGTTGGGGAATGGGTGTGATATTAGCTTAAGAACTTGGCGGGTTCCCCGGGGGAGTCATGAACTGTCATAGGTGGCCAATGTGGTCAAAGCTGCTTTGATTGATCATTAGTGATCCAGACCCGCAAACTAGAGTAATGTTACATCAATTTTGATATGTTTTACTTCATTTGAACATCATGGTGGTACCAGTTTATATGGGAATTCGCTGTGTGACCGCACTCTTCAACCCGTAACTCCGGAACCGGAAGTCGGATCAACTAAAAATTCAATAGCAGCTTATGGGAGCGTTATACCTTTCATATGAAACTAAGTTTGCGAAAATCGGTTCAGCCATCTCTGAGAAAATTGTGTGAGTTTAAATGACACACACACATACACACACAGACATTTGCCGATCTCGACGAACTGAATCGAATGGTGTGTGGCACTCGGTCCTCCGGGCCTCCGTTAAAAAGTCGATTTTTACAGTGATTGCATAGCCTTTCTTTATATGAGAAAGGCAAAAAGGCCCTTTGCAGGGCCACCAAAATCATTTCAAAGAATAAGTTTGCATTTTCTGTTTCATGGACTGTTTCTCCCTGGAGAGCAATTTGGGTTAAATTATGATTCATTTCAGCACGCAAATTGCAAATATGGTCAGAAACAAACTGAAGTAAAGTGGAAAACATTTTACTAGGCGTATTCAAAAAAGGTTTGAATTCTCAAACATTTTACCAAGGTGCCGTATTACATTACTCTCTTTACCCTGAGTGTTCGATAATCTCCGTATTGGAAACACAATTTCAATTTTTTTTTCTTTATCAAAAATATGTGGTCGACCAACGAAGAGGTGGAGCTACGAAGAACACATATTGAGGACAATACAAAAAGGACGAGCTTACATTGTGCTGCTGTCAGATATAAAAACTTAGCATGTTGCTGCTCAGTATCAGTTTGTTTGTATCGTCGTACCATATACGTCGATGTAAATGTTTCTGAACATTGTCAAAGGATACAAGAAGAAGCGGCCGTCGCACAGTGATCACCTTTCATACAAAAGTCGGACAAAACCTCAAAAGTGGCCCGAATTTGATGAAAACTTAACATTAGAGTAATTTTGTGACGCTAAATTCATATTTGATGTTTATTTTTTGTTTGTTTTTAAATCCTCAAAATTTTGGCACTTAGGGTGGTTCGAAAATTCAACATTTACGAATATAAAGTGCACTATTTCCGAAAATTCGTTTTCAAAAAATTAGGTTCGGTGATTTTTTTAGCAGAATACACATTTTTTCAATTGTTGATAATGATAAGACACATGTATAAATTATATTGCGAACCCTGGGTAGTCAAAGGCTACCATGCGTCTCCTTCAGACGTATCATGAAAAATCACCTTTTTTCATACCTCGGGGCAGAAAGGGGCAAAACAAGATATTCATTTTCGAAAAGTACACTAATTTTCAAATATAATGAACAACAAGCGATCTTTCCGAACCGTTTCAAAAAAAAAAGTATAGCCACTTTGAACATTATAACTTTAAACTGTTGCTCGATTTATTATTTGTTTTTTATGTCTGAGCGAGAGGAAAGGCTTGTATCGACTAAATCGAATGGGAGCTATAAATCCAGCGAATAACCTTTCAAATGAAATCAGTTTGACCCCAATCGGAATCTTAACTAAAAAGATAAATTCATTTGAATGACTTAGGTTTGAAAAGAGTTTTCCTCAGAATTCATCATCTATTTCACCTTCGAAGTTATGTAAAAAATTGAACTCTCGTCTTCGGGACTTAATATTTTGAGAAGACTCTATTCAACCTGTTAAAAAGCAGAGAAAAATGTTAAATCACGAAAAATCTAAAATAAAATATTGAGGTTTTGTCCGGCTAGGCGACACTGTGCGTTGTTTTGCAGCAGTCAGAAAAGTTCGCCAAGCTCTCCATCTCAGATGGCACAAACACCCCAGCTCCAAGTAAATTCCGAATACTGCCCAAATAAAAGGCCCTTTTCAGGGCCATCAATTTATCAATAAAAAATCGAATTGAAATTTTGTTATTTTGTTATTACAAGCATCCGAAAGTGGCTTGCCAAGAGCGTTCGATGGTAAGTGATCTACTTGTGAACAATATCGTCGATTTCACGTAGAATGACACAAAATAAAAAGTTATCATTTATGTGTTTGTTTACAGTTTCGTGTTTACTAGGCGCATTCAAAAAAAGTTTCAATTCTCAAACATTTTACCAAGGTGCCGTATTACATTACTCTTTTTACCCTAAGTGTTCGATAACCTCCGTATTGGAAACACAATTTCAATTTTGTTCTTTATCAAAAATATGTGATCGACCAACGAAGGGGTGGTGCTACGAAGAACACATATTGAGGACAACACAAAAAAGGACGAGCTTACATTGTGCTGTAGTCAGGTATAAAAACTCAGCATGCTGTTGTTCACGATCAGTTCGTTTGCAGCATCAGCATGCAGAAGTTCGTTTGCAGAATCTCCCGCGAAATACAAACCGCCGTCCGTTTGCTGCTGTCAGAAGAGTTGGCCAAGCACGCCGTCTCAGATGGCACCAAAACTGTTACCATATACACCAGCTCCAAGTAAATTCCGAACACTGCCCAAACAAAAGACCCTTTTTGGGGCCATAAATATCTACAAAGAATCGAATTGTAATTTTGTTATTACAAGCATCAGAAAGTGGCTTGCCAAGAGCGTTGGATGGTAAGTGAGCCACTTGTGAACAATATCGTCGCTTTCAAGTAGAATGGCGCAAAATAGAAAAGTTATTTGTGTGATTTGTAGACAGGTTAGTGTAATGATTCAATTTACAAAAATCGAACGTTTTCTAACGTTTCGATATAGGTGCTCCGTTTCAAAATTTTCGGCCAGAATGTTGCCTGTTTTTCTAAAAGTGAAAATCAGCTGTTGTACTGAAGGAAAACCTTCGATTTTTGCGCTGATTGGAAATAGTTGTGACTAGTTGTGTAGAATGTACGATTACTGAAAATAACAGATTTTGTGAAAGCAGTGGTTGGTCCGTACAATTCGATTCCAAGCGAGCCAGATTAGTTTTCGTTGGAAGGACCATCTTTGACAATAGAAATAAACTATTTTATTTTGAATTCAACTACAACTTCCTTGAAAACAGCACAGCTAAAAAACTTTTGGAAAAAACGCGCTATCCTAAATTTTCCACTATAATAAAAACTAGTGCCCCGCCGCACAGCATCATCAAGATTGATAGTAATTCAAGCCGGAAGGAAAGGGGGAAGGAGGTTGTAAGGCAATGGAAAATTTCATTTACATCTTACTGGAATATAATTGGCTGGTCCTGAAAAGAACTTGTTGGTTTGTGGTTTATTTTGGATCACAATTTAGTCCCGCTCGATTTCTGATAGCTGTGAATTTTTCGCAGGGCGACAGTTTCTGTTCGGTAGCAATGAGGCTTCTTAACGCCAACCGTGCCTTTCCTCCGGTGGACTTACGAGCGGTTTGTTTGGTACAGGCCATGTAGCGAAAAATGCTGATCTGCTACTTCTCTGATGCTGGTAGTAGGACGACGGTCAAACGCTCGTTTTCGTGCCTTCATTCATAAAAGTTCAACAATATTTTCAAAGAATGTTGCAAATTGTCAATTTGATAATTCCAAAAATACTCCAAATAAACTATGAATGTGCAAAAAACGACAAAATCGCATAGAAATTGCTTATTCCAGAGCAGAATTTACCGGTCTAAAGTGTATTCTACTTCACTCCGGTTATGTCTCTGACATTACCCACCCATCTTTTTGATATCGTTGATGTTCCTGGATTTGATAGCTATGATGCTTCCGTAGCAAGAGAATTTATCTAGGAAGGATAAAAATATATTAGGTTGTTTTATGAAAATGTCAATATGAACTATGTCCAGCGGTTTCTTTGGATCTGGTGTGGATCTGAGTTTTATTTTCTATGGGTGTCTTTCGTATTTGTTTTTGTTACAGATCCGACAGTCTTATAAACTGTCGTATCTTTCTTTTCATTGTAGGAAAAAATAACGGTTAGAAATTTGTCTATTGTTTTCCCAAATACCACGATGGCTACTAGAATGTGTCTGTTCGATAATTAAGTTTTGATCTTCTGCTGTTTGTAGATCGAATAAAAATATCTATATCTTGAATATCTTGAACGGTTTGCCTCGGCTGAAGTAATTTTTATACAATATTTGTATAGTTTGCATCAAATTTTCAGGACAAAAGATGCAATTGGATCTTTTTAGGTCCATTTTTTCTTTGAACCTTTTTGATGAGGTATGGGACTCCGAAAGTAATTTTTGTAATATTTCTTCTGAACATTCGAGGAAATATTTCCTCGTATTGCTCATATTCATTGTCGCCAATTTTCAGAATTATTTGATTGCTGAAACTATTCAGGGGTAATTCGGTGCAAGGTATGTAAGCTGAATCATCTTTGTCGGCGAAATGCACCGTTGCATCGTCCGAGGAAACATCGTGTTGGGAATCAGATGATAAGGAATCTGTTTCAACGTCGTTAGCGTTTAATTTTTCTCGTACTCTCGAGAGACTGTTAGCTACAATATTTTGTTTTCCTGGTCTGTATTTGATTTCAAAATCCAATTTGCTCAGGGAAAGACCCCAATGAACTAGTCGGTTATTGGTGTCTTTGAAATTCAAGCCTTAAGTTAGTGGCTTGTGGTCAGTGTAAAGAACAAACTTGCGGCCATAGAGGTATGGTCGGAAATATTTGCATGCCCAAACAACTTCTTAAGTTCTTTCTCAATTGCGGAATATTTATCCTCCGACTTATTGAGTGTTCTTGAAGCGAAAGCTATTGGCTTGTCACTTCCTACGGGCCCTTGAGAGAGAACTGCTCCAAAAGCGAAATTTGAAGCGTCCGTTGTTAAAATAAAAGGTTTCGTTTAGTCCGGATATTGTAGGATGTGGCTGATGGAGATATTTTTGTATGGGACTCCGAAAGTAATTTTTGCAGTATATCTTCTGAACATTCGAGGGAATATTTCCTCGTATTGCTCATATTCATTGTCGCCAATATTCAGAACTATTTGATTGCTGAAATTTTCGAGGGGTAATTCGGTGCAAGGCATGTAAGCTGAATCAGCTGTGTCAGCGGAATGTACCGTTGCATCGTCCGAGGAAACGTCGTGTTGGGAATCAGATGATGAGGAATCTGTTTCAACGTCGTTAGCGTTTAATTCTTCTTGTACTCTCGAGAGACTGTCAGCTACAATATTTCCTGGTCCGTATTTGATTTCAAAATCAAATTCGCTCAGGGAAAGACCCCAATGAACTAGTCGGTTAATGGTGTCTTTGAAATTCAAGCCGTAAGTTAGTGACTTGTGGTCAGTGTAGAGAATAAACTTTCGCCCATAGAGATATGGTCGGAAATATTTGTATGCCTATACAACTGCGATAAGTTCTATCTCAATTGCGGAGTATTTCTCCTCCTACTTATTGAGTGTTCTTGAAGCTTTCGGTTTTAGGTAGTAGCCATTTCCTGATAATTTCAATCTTATCTGAATTATGCTTCACTCCGTCGCTAGTAACGATGTGACCTAGGAAGGCAACTCCTTTGTGAAGGAATTCGCTTTTGTCAAGCTGAATCTTCCTGTTGTATTTTCTTAATGTTTCAAAAAAATTTCTCAAGTTATCGTGATGTTCTGTTAGGCTAGCGGAGAATACAATGATGTCGTCCATGTACACAAGACATATCACACCGATGTGTTCTCTTTGCACATGACACGTTGGAATGTCGATGGAGCGTTTTTAAGGCCGAATGGCATTCTCAAAAATACATAGTGTCCGTTCACGACATTAAATGCAGTTTTTTTCTACATCACGTTCGTCTACCTCTATCTGGTGAAAACCCGATGGTGAAGAACATGCATCTATCCAACTTATCCAATATATCAGTGATATTTGGAATAGGGTAACGATCATCGATAGTTTTATCATTCAACTTTTGATAGTCGATTACAATACGCCATTTCTTCTGCCCGGAAGCATCCAGTTTTTTGGCACTATCCAGACAGGTGACGTCCATGGACTGTTCGATGGCCATATAATGCCTTGATCAAGCATTTTTGAAATCCGACGCTGAACCTCCGCTCTGTGTCAGAATGGATAGCGATAAGATTTCGTGTGTATGGGCCAGGCCCGCGCTCAGAAAATTCTCAAGGGGTGGTTTTGATTTTTTAACGTTTATTTCAAAGAAACGTGCAGAAACCCTCAAACTTTGAAGATTTTTTCAGGGGCCTGGACCTAGTCTTGTAAACCAAACGACTCTGCTCAATAAATTGGGTAAATGTTTGTTTTCGAGAAGGAGTCATCAAAAGACACCGCTGCATAGTGGTAGGAAACCCCAAAAACGCGAACTAAATTCACCAGAGGCCAAACCATCGAATATATTCACAGGGTATCTTTGGACGAATTGTTCGTAAGAATATTCCCCACAACCTGATAAAAATTAAAATTAGGCCTGGCTTAGCCTCAAATTTAGTTTTTTAATATAACTTTTCCACTGTGACTTTTCGTGCAACCCGTGCTTCAGACAAATGTGATGGAATTAAAATCACATAATATTGTTGAAGACTGTAAGTAAAAATACCCAAGTAAAAAAATATTACAAAATGAGCTTAAAACCTTTATTATGCGTAGTCTATTGATTGAAAATAGTGCCTGTGAACAGCCCCACAATTGTAAACATATAAAATTGCGCGACCAACAATTCTGGGGTTGACCTGAAAGAACTCGCCACTAGCGAATTTGCAAACGCAGCGGCTTAAGTTCCGTGCACATAGCATAACGAATGTGTGCCATCGTGTTGCTCGTAGAATTAATGATTGTTTATAGGTATCCGTGGTAAATAATTGATTTCCAATGACACCGGCTGCAGGTGTTTTATGATTGTATAGAATTTGGCTGTGCCAATATTAATTAAAGTAATTAAAGTAAATGCATAACGTATCTTAGTAAGATTATGTATGTTCGGGAAATAGAGCGTTCAACTACTTACGAATAGCTTCACACCTATAAAAAATCGTGTAAATTTACGTCTCCTGACCATGACATATACGAGCATCAAAAATGACATAGTATTACGTTTGATTTTAATTTTACATGTAGTTGAATTTAGCGTGTCATGTAATTTTACTCCACATATGGCATTTGTTTAAAATGTTGAAGGCTGTAATTTTATGGCACTGCGTATGAAAAGTACATTTTTCATGTAAAATTAAACAGAACACGGTTATATTTCGTCATTTAGTCAATTACGGTTTATTAGATTGTGGCAAGTTTGAAATTACGTCAACGAAAAAATTCAGAATTTTTTGATGTGTTTAGTTAGAACAGGAGAACACGAGGTCCTAGCGAGAGCCGAAGGCTCACTAACACTAAATCAATTAGGAAGTACTCACGTTCGGGGATCTTCGGAAAATAATAGAAGACAACAAGAGTTACCTTAGGATAGAGGAGAATAGGAATACATTACCACGAAAGTTACATACGAAGGAGAAAGATAGAAAGCCATGCGACACTAATACAATATAATGTCAATCGCATGCGGAACAGGGATAGATAGTTAATAATTGTAATTTTTGCTGAAGTAATCAAGAAATTTACGATATAAACTTCAGAAGATTTAGAATCGAGGCTTTTTTTCCTTTTTCAATTAACACGATCGAGGCTGGGCCCCATGTACTATGCGTGCCTCTGGCTGCCAGCAACCGAGATCAATTTAAGTACTAGATTAATGAGGCGCGAAAGAATCGCACAGTAGGGTAGTTTAGGAAATGAGATCGTGTAAGAAAAAATAGGGAAAATATATAGCGTTCGTTTTTTTTACAATCCGTTGCGTTTTTTTCTTTTTTTCGCGGATCCGTTAACTAATTGTGCCGCGTTGCGTAAGCATTTACTCCGCATTTGGTGACAGCGGAAACTTAAAGCCGCAAAAGTGAAAGGCTAGGAAACGCCAAAAACCTTAACCATAAGTGTAGTCACCTCGACTAGATTCATGAAAAGCAGAAATTCGACGATTTCTGATTGTGTTAATATTGAATGTGAAGAAAAAGAATGCGTAAATTGTCTGCGTAATTTGATGTTGAAAACTGAAGAAAAATAACAAACCACGAAAAATGCGATAGCTTAAATGTGGAAAAAGGCAAACACTCAGCATATCTGATCGATTCAGTGCAAGTTTCTTTGTTCGCAAAACTTTGACAGAGTGCGTCAACGATCTCTACAAATACATATGCGCTTGCTACGAGTTTGAAAAGTGTTTCCTACAGGTTTAGCAATCCTGAGAGATTGCAGGACGCATTTATGACTGGAGCCCAAAATCAGCAATATCTTCAGATCAGTGTATACGGATAAAACGCAACTCTGTCGAAAAGCGTGACAATTAGTACAAAAGTGGGAATTGTAAATGGTAAAGGAAAAAACCTGTTTTAATCCACCTAAAGGTGCAATTGTGCCTTTCTCATTTCTTCAAACTGTGACCATTACCATTACCATTTCTTCAAACTATAACCTTGACCGATTATGTTCAATATAATTGTGGAAATGTCTATTACATTCTTAACCCTAGAACGTTGCACTTGCGTTTTCCACCCTAGAATGTTGCGCTGGGGTATAAATGTACCCCACGCGTTTGATCGCATTTTTCGCAGGTAAAAATGCAAACAAAAGGAATGTATAATACATCACTTTCTTCGTTTTTAAATTTCGAAAACAGCTATGAAAGTATGGAATTTATTGAATCAATTATATATAAATTGGTTTGAACAAAATAAAAAGTGAAAAATTAAAGGGTAGTGTACCAGACGCGACCGCAGTCACATTGAACATGCAGCATTATTAATGAACACCTTGCACGACGTTATTTCATCGCATCAATACCACGCATGACATTGTTGCATTTTTTGAAACCACACCGACTGTAAATGTTTATATGCTTTATTCATTATTGCATAAACAGGATTTACATTCTCAAAAAAATAAATCCCATGGGAATCAGAATATATTAGCTCGAATCGTTTTGTCGAGAGGACCGGGGGAGTGGAAGGGTATGGGGGAGGGGATCAAGGGTAGGAAAAACATCCAACCCCATATTATATCTTGCATTTGTGACTAAGGTAGTGAAAGTTGGTTCAGTCATCACCGAAGAACTGATTCTGGTATATACCCGG